>NW_027175943.1:4075973-4185973 GCF_023055335.1 Clinocottus analis
GGGATTTTATTTCTTGGGTTCCGGTGTAGCCAAAGGATATCCAGGCCATGAGTTCTTTTTCCATGCGCTGCTCGATGTTAACAATCTAATTAGTAACTTCAGATGCAAGACTGGAGTTGAAGTTGAGAGACGAAATACAGATTGTTTCACAAGAAGACAGTTTACAAGCTACTTTTAAACAAATCAAAACAAACTCATTGTCAAATGACAGCCGGCGGGTCCACAAATTACATTTTGATTAATGCATTTCGCCTCTTTTGCTCTCCACACGGACTGTTTACCTGCATCCAACTAAAGACTGCTCAAGCATGATCGGTCAATACGATTTGTCCAAAAAAATGGAAACCAGAACGCTTCAGATTTAAAAAAAAAAAAAAAAGGTTTTCCCTTTGCTGACAATCTACATGTGAATGCAGAATCTGTTGATAGAGATTACCTCAAATGTGCCTGTCTATCTTTTAACACACAAAGCAGATTTTCTATTGGGAAATATAAATTCACCATGAGGCAAACGTCGTTAACTCCTGGCTGTGAGAGATAAGTCAACTCTGCCCGTCAGCCAAATAAACAACTCTTTTAATGAACTGCTCTATTTATTTATAACACGTATAGGGTAACGATAAAATAGAGTAGTCATAACATTTAATGCACCACAAAGATTGTTGATGTTGTTCCTTACCCCTAGCAGGTCTGACGTTCTCTTAAGAGCTTCTTTGTCCACATGGATGTGATGGCTCTCCATGGCTGAAACACCACAACATATATTTACTGTTTCTATGGATTGATTAAGAGCATAGATAATATTTTTAATAATGTAATATTGTCTCTTAGTCAGTCGAAAACCAACGGCAAGTTTATTTTGAAAATGGCACTGCATAAGACCAAAAACTTTAAAGTAACACAGTATCCCAAAATGAGTGTATACTGGAGAAAGAAAAACAAAAAAGAAAGATGGTTCCCACCTGCCAGGACAGAGATCATGTTCAGCTCCATGTCTGAGTACAGCTTCCACAGCCCTTGGCTCTAGGCACACAAATAGTCAGTCAGGTAATGTGTTGCATGGCTACACTGTATGTGTACAGGTGTGCATACATACATACAACTTACTTGGAGTTTAAAGCATAGCTCCATGTTAAGCCAGTAGAGCGAGTAGAGACCTGAGATGACCTGAGAAACCTGAGAGAGTGAGATACAGACAGACCAAGAGAGTAGGTGGGAGAGGGACATACACAACTTGCTTTTTTAGAGAGGATGATGCAATGGATTTACATATTCCTTGAGCTTAGGGAAGAATAGGCAGTCCAGGCACCAGGGAATACATGAAGTCTGAATGTTTTTTGTGGATAGTGGTTGTTACCTCACATCTTTAACCTTGGTGTCATCTTTGATGAAACCCTCTCCTCTGAACGCCATGTCAATCACATCACAAAAAACACCGCCTGTCTTCGCCACTCCACCTCACCCCGCCTCATCCACGCCTTCATCCCCTTTCGACTGGACCTCCTTGGATCCAGAAGTGTGTTCCTTCACTAACCTTCTTGGTTCCCAGTGTAGGTGTTGGACGGGGCCTTTTGCTGTGTTTGTTGAGAAGGTCGGGGTAGCAGGAGGAGGGATTAGCAGGGTCCAGTAGCCACCCTGACACCTGCGGGTCCTGGATGTGACAGCCAGCCACTGGAGAGAGAGGAAAGCTTGTTATTATGTTGAGCAGTATTCAATATGCTGTCTTCTGAGGAAACACATTTTTTGGAGATTAGAGCACATCTGTAGAAACATAGAAATGCCGCTGTGTGATGCAGGACATGTTTGACAAATGTCTTCTTTCTTCTGTGAAAACATGTCACCGAAATCACTGTTGTCATCAACACTGTTCACGTTTTACACTGCTGCTGCTGTGCTTTGGATGTTTTGGCTGATGTTGTTGACAACGCTCAATGGAATAAAGAAATACTGAGAGAAAATACACACTTTCAACAGCCAGCTCCCAAACCTCAGTGTTTGATACTTGACGATACAGTTTGGGTGGAGTATCACCAAAGGATACAGTGCCGGACTTCACTCAGAGTAAACTATTGGAAGACTGCAATTCTAAGTGTGCATTTATGTGGGAGCTCTACCTTGTTTCCAGCTGAGCTCTGGTCTGCAAAATTGCAGAGCTGTACAAAGCAAATCCTTGGCTTTGTAGCACACCACCAGTTGAGATCTTGATAGCACTTGTAGCAGCATATCTCTACAAAACACACGACACACACACTTATGCACTCCTGTTTTTAAACAAAATCAGTCTCAAACCTTTTTTTCATGGGAGCAAATGCACAAGTGGACGCACTGTACACTCACTTCATCCACTGCCATCAGTGGATGGATGGGTGTGGATGAGGAAATTACATGTAGTGTTAAAGCACTTTGAGTGGTCAGAGGACTGGAAAGACGCTATACAATAATTCAAGTTGATTTACCACTCAAATACACACACACATACAAACAGACCAACCTAGTAAAGAGCTCCTGGCTCTGGTGTGTGTGTTGCTGGGCCCATGCAGGTGTGTGCTCTAGTTTCAAGTAGACCAGACTGTCGTTTGGCTCCAACGAGTCATCAGGTGCGCTGCGGTCGAGGTTGTTCTTCATCAGTACGAGGAGGCCGCACACTTCTGGAGTGAGCTTCTTTATCAAGGATCAGAGAGGGACATTAACATGAGCAAACAGTTAATAAAGCAGTGAGGCACAAGAGTATACAGTTTACTGATACTTCCTTTACAGATGGGGAACGAAAGGGAGTATTTAAAATGTAACTTAGCCGATCACAATCAGCCACAAATAAAAACTCAACACTTCGCTCACCTGTTCTGGGTCTAACTGAGTTGTTCCATCTCGGTACACCAAGGTGAGCACCAGCACCTCCGTCTTCCCCGCCCTCTCAAGCGTTTGCATTTTCTCGTCTGGGTTCATCTTCCACGAATCCTTCACTCTGGGGTCGGATGCCAGGGTCGCAGTCAGACAGCCGGCTTTGGAATAGTTCTGGGGCGCATTAGCATCAGCCTCCTCATGAAATATCTTTGGCCCATTTATTTCCTGGTCAGGCCCACATTTGGCACGCTTGTGCTTGAGTGGTTGGCCAGTGACAGAAGATGGGGTTTGTTGGGAAGCATTCCTAGTTGATTCCCTGTACCTTTCTTCCACCTTTCTCTTCCGAATTTGACGAGTTTGCTTTGGGGCATAAGAGTCTTCATGCATCCCTGACATTATTCCTGTTTTATGTGAAGGCCTGACTTCAGTCTGTGGCACTGGTGGTTCAGCTGGGGGTTCAGGGACACAAGTCTTTGACCTGGCTCTCTTCAGCTCATCTACTCCTCCTTCCCTTGCATTTTCTTGTGAAGAATGAGGTGCTTCCCATTTTGGACGACGCTTGGTGAGATAGATTTTAGGAGAAGGGTCAGCACACTGGCGCTGAGGTACTTCATGCTTCCTCTTTAAAGGGAATGAAGGGATCAGGGGAGGATGACGTGAATGAGTTTGAGAAGTAAATAGCTGGCTGTTTCCCATTTTTTTGCTTGCTTTTGTGACAGTTGAGGCCAAGTCCTGTTCTGAGGAGTTTTGTCCAGCCGCAGATGTGCTTGCTAGGCTTAAGCTTCTTCCTCGAACATTTCCATGAGTGGCCTGCGTCTTTGTTACACAGAAAATAAACACATCAGTTCAAGTCCAAGTAAGTCAAATGATAAGGTCGCACATAATTAACACAGAAATGAATGCATGTCTAATCAAATTATTCCCCATTCATTAGATGATACACGATATGAGAGAGAGTGGAAGATGAGAAAGTAAACAGGTGAGCAATACAAAGAAAGCAGGAGGGAAGAAGGGAAAAGAAAAGGGGAGGACGTGTTGAGAAGACCGCTGCTCTCATTCAGCCGTCAGCGCCGTGTTCCAGACAGAAACACAGACAGTCGAGACACTGTTTGTCTGACAGTCGGCCTGAAGTAGTGTGACATGCACGCTCGTTCACATTTATCTATTTTTTATGAAGAAAAAAACGCCTGTTTTGGCTCGATGACGATGAATATTTGTGTAAGACGTATTTAAAAATACAGAAAGTGTTTGATGGTGAATACATACATAATGTAATAAATAATATGTCCCTTGCTGTATGTTGAGCAGTGTGAGACTAAAATAAATAATTGATATGGTTTGACACAAAAGTATGTAAATGACCAAATCACCAAAATGTAACGGATTGACACCAATGGAGAAGTGGGAGGATAAGAAACTAGATGGATAAGTTGGAATCCTGTCTCCCAAAAACATACCCTCCTCTCCCTGTAACCTTTCCAGCATCTTAAAAACATCTCCATTATTCATACCTGTAACTCCCATCTCTATTTATGCAAAGGCACTGAGCATGTGCACAAGCACTTATGTTCTTCGAAATCTCGGTAAGAGTTGTGAAGCTGGGTTTTCTGAGGGATTTCTCAGACTATGTGTGAGTCTATGGATGCACACAGTTCTGTATGTCAGCAGAGAACCGCGGTATGGAGGAATTCCTGTGATTCAGCTCCCTGAGGAGAGTCTTCCTCATTTGCATGTAAACACAACCCGTTTTCCTGCTGACAAAGTCATGAACCCCCCCAGGGTGCTGTGCTACAGGATATAGATAGAAAACCGAGGTCGGCCATGGCCCGTAGCCCAGTACTGGATGCAGGAGAGGAAGAGAGGGAGGAAGAGAGGAAGAGAATAGATTGGTGTTTGCTGCTGATTGTAGCAATAAAGTGAAGCCCTCTTTCTCTCCCTCTTCTCCATCTTTCAGCCTCTCCCACTTGCCTACCCCTTACTTTTCTCACTGCATCCTTTGTCCATCACTCTCTCACACCGTCCTTCTCTCCACATCCCTTTATAGTCCTTTGTCTTTGCTGCGCTTTCTTCTTTTCTGCCAATATGTATCGTGTGCTACTTTTTCATGACTTTTCTTTTTTACTTTAAAACTCATTGGGGAGCTATCATTTGTCAGCGTGCTGCAATACTGCCGACGGCACCCACTTCCACACAAGCCGGATAGATTTCTATGTGCATCGGGGAAATAAAAGCCTAATCTCTTGAAAAGCAGCTATTTAAATTTCAGGACTTTTTTGTGTGCTGCTGCTGTGTACACACTGTTGCCTCTGCATACAGGCATTAGAGTGGGAGACAGATAAAATAAATCAGGATTTCTAAATTGAAAGACAAGTACATACAAATCTTAGCACGTGAAGTAAACATTTCCAATAAAGTGGCTAATATTGCTGCCTTTATATATCGGTGGCATCACAGCTAGTATAGCATGCAATGCTGTATTGGTATTATTCCACACTTAGAGACTCACTTGTTTGCTGTCATGGTGCTGGTGGTTCCCAGTGGGACAGGGAGCTCTGAACCCTGACCTTTTTGGCCCGCACTCCTGGGACAACGTAGGCCTGGAACAGCTTCCTCTACCTGAGTCCACTGGGGAGGGGAGGGGGGCGAGAGATCAGAGCATTTCTATCAGATCATCACTTTTCCGACACGTCCTCCATCAATGACCCCACGTTTGACGATGCATGTATGGGCGCTTACGCGGTGCATGCGTGAGACCTCAGCAGCGTGCGACAGGACAAGGACATTTTGTTACACGAGACAACTTGCAACCTGTTTGTGTGTGTGTTTGTAGATGTGTATGCGTCTGAGTTGACTCAGCGTTGTCTCAGCAGCTGAGACTCAAGCTTCCTTCCTGCAGCTGTAACGTGAGCCAGCACACAACATCCCCCGTCAGTACTGAGACTCTGTCATCGCCACTCCGATGAAAGATGGCTGACAGCCACCAGCATTTGTTTGACACAACTTCAAATGCTTTTGCACCTCGAGCGCTGTTTTGTTTCGGTGAGCAACGGTCATCAAAAAATGTCTCTGGAGTCAGAGAACTGAACTGACTCTAATGCTGTTGCAGTTCGTTTTCTAGTAACATGAATTAATCTGGTCCTCATTAATATAATACATCCCTAATACTCTGTTGAGTAGCATTCTAATTATGATTTGATTTTCCCTCCCCTTTAAATGGGTAGCATTAACAATCCTTGAGTTGCTTAAAGAGATCCAGCAGCTTAGGGAATTCTTAGTGTGACAAGTTGACAACAAAAAAACAACATACTGTTTTTATTGGCGCCCGTTGATGCCATACTGACAGAAAATTATTGTTGTATACCACCATCTAGTGGTGATTAATAGAACTATACATGGTCACAAATTCATCACAGTGGTAAAAAGGTGAGATTGATTATAAACTTGCAATATTGCAGTTTTTTGCTACTATTTTCAGAAATATTCTAAAAGCTAAATCTAACTTCTATCATCTCAGCCATCTCAAATACTCTCTAGCATAGTATTATATAATAACCCTTTGGAAGAGGGCAAATGGAATATAGATACTACGAATACGATTTAAAGACGATCACCTTACAGAAACCAAGATTCTGTTAAACAGCATCAATAATCATGCCCTTACCTGTACTCCTATTTTCGTAGACCACAGGTGACATCCCAGACTCATTTCGGTCGGCCCCCCTCTCTTCTGGCTCAGTGACCTCTCTATAATCTGTTAGACACTGGCTTTCTTTTATTTGGACATCAGAACAATGGTGCTGCTCTGTCTCCATCTTATCTTCGGTGCTATCAATGCCCGCACTGCTCCCCTTCTGCACTTCCAAATCGACCTCCCTCACATCTATTCTTTCCTCTGTGCTTCTCTCCATGTTATCAGCAGCGGTGTCGCCCAGGACTAATTTGTTGGGCTCGCACTGCTTCAGTGGATTTTCTGTGGGGAGTTCCTCTGCTGTTTCAGTCACAGTCCGACTCATAGCCTGAAGGGTATCAGCTTGGTAGTGGCTCACCTTGTGTTGTCCCCTTTCTATAGATAGTGAGATTGCATTTTTGGGACGGCCTGTATGAAATATCTCTTTTTCCTCAATGCTAGGAGGTTGTTCAGGTGCATCAAGTCTGTACTCAAAGACATTATCTTCCTTCTGCCCAGACTTTGCAACCTCAGAATTACAATAGAAGCTTTTGTCCATATTTATATCTAAACAGATGTTATCGTTGGTTTCCAAAAGTAGAGGATCCTCTATTTCAAAGGCTGTTCCTTTCTCATTTCGCATGTGTGCATCCCGACGTCTTGTCTCTTCACAAGTTACTCCATCCTGCATTTCATGGTCTCTGCCTGACATTTGTGCTGTACCTGCCTGCATCACATTTTCTGAATCCTCCATCTGCTGTCCCTCTTCCACCGACGGTTGAGACAGTAGGCCTCCACCGTCTCCTCCACTAGTGACCTCTTCAGTAGGGTTAAATAGAGGAAGCTTCCACTTTGCTTGGCTGTCTAAAGCTACAGTGGTGTCTAGCTTCTTTCTGGAGATACTCCAGCGATCTGAATATCTGTTTTCTTTCTGTGCACCTGCCCTGTAATTATCTATCTCTTCACCTGTTTTAAGGCAAGAAGATGCTGTGTAACAAGCCAGGGCATGGCCCTCTTCATGGTCATTATGTTGCACGTCTGTAGGGAACAAAACCTCATCAGGATCCACCTTGTCTGGAGAAAGATTGTGAATGAAAGACGTCTTGATTTCTTCAGTTGAGCTATGAAAGAAAAAGACAGTGTGCCGAATGTATAAAACATGCTTTTCACTCACAAAACCAGCAACAAAAGATCATTAATGCATGCTAAACTTCTGACTGCTTTTCTTTCTGTTACCCAAAGTTATAAAAGAACCTTAAGAGGAGGTTGTGACAGAAGGTTCTCTGAATATATTTCTGAATATATGAGACATTCTTAAGCATGTTCTGCATACACAAATGAACACACTTAGCAACCATAACCAATAATTTTCTTCGCTACTTACTTTCTCTGTGGTGTAGCTTGACGTTCACAAATTCTCTCTGGTATTTGGAGGGACAGGGAGGTGCATCGGTTTCTATGGGTGAAAGATGCCGCCATCGCCTCATGCTGAGTGAATGACAGAGCACGGCTGGACTGGCAAGCAGGGGGTTCGTAGTACTCTCTGTGGGAATCAATCAGTGCGCCCCGATAATGAGACGTTTGCCTTTGGCGTGAGGAATCGCAACGGGGGGCGGCTTGGGATGGCGCTGAGCAGTCGGGGGTCTGCGAATACCGATAGCAGGCTGAGGTCTGAGAGCTCTGCCACTGGTTGGAGGCGTCATGGTAAGGAGTGGAAACGGAGGACATCTGGAGACTGGAATAAGGTCTGAGCAATAAGAGGGATTTTGTTTACTTTTTTCTGTTTTACACGAGCATTAAGGATTATATTGAGGCATCAGTATAAAAATCATGTTTTATTAACATTAAGTAATGCCTATTAAACAACAATCAAACCATACAATTAGTATAAGGGCCTTATGTCATGTTAGTACCAATATACGTTATTAAACTGCTGCAGATTACACCCCAGAACAAGATGCTTCTGCACCAATCTGCTCATTTTAATGACTACAGTAGATAGTGTCAATGGTTTAATAAAATGGATACTCTAACTTAATACAAGTCCATGTTTTATATCGATGTGTAGCTTTTACGTCATCCGACATACCGGTCTGTATCTCTCTCTTCGCTCTCCTCCTGACTCATGCTCCAGCTGCTCTGTGTCCAGGGCTCCCTCTGGCTGCCATTATTCCTCTCTACATACGAAACAAAAGAGATAGCGATAAACTCTCTGGTAACTAAATACATTTAGTATGAAATCAACTTTATACAATGCCTCATTGAGCAGCAAATATATGTATCAAAATATGTGTCTGACTTCTAACTTCTACATAACTTCGCCTTATTTAACACGATACATACAGTACGAGCCAACAAAGTGTTGTGGCACATTCTCGGATTCAATGCTGTGGAAAGAAGGCTTGATAATTAAAAGCCAAGGCGTTCCGTCAAGCAATATTGTCAAACTTAAGTTGAAAATAGCGATTACAAAGAGGCTAAACCCCAGTTCACTAGTAGCTTTGAATAAAGTCTGGTTCTTGGTCACAATATACTGCAATAAACTGAAGTAAGACACTTTCTGCTTGACTCCTGACTGACTTTGCCTGTGATCGTAGGAGTAGTTGTGGTTGCGGCTGGCTGCAGGTAGACTCTGGGCCCGCAGAACAGCCAGGATCTTCTGTGCGTCTTGGGACAAAGGTCCCGAGTACAACCTCCTGCTAGACTGCTTCATCGCTCCCTGTCAGAATGCCTACTACTCTCTCTCTCTCTCTAGCTGAGGATATCTGACGGTCAATGGCATAAACAGAACAAAGGGGAGAGTTGGGTCAGTTACAATCACACCTGGTTTAGAGTGGCATCTCAAAAACATATAGAACCCAACAGAAATAGACTTAAATCATCTCAAATAAAACAAAACTTTCACAATTAAACCTCCATAAAGATAACATTGTACTTTATTTATCTGTTGACAAAAATAAAACAAGGACATGTATTTTGGAACATTGCTGGACACAAAACAAGACACTACATTATCTGGTTAGTTTATGTAAAACAGTTTTGAATAAACATATTAATTTCATCCCAAATATCATTTGCAACATTTCTCATATACAACAAATCTTTTGATCTCCGTCTTCTACACAAACCAAGTGACGGTGCAGTAATTTCACACTTGTACAAACTGTACTGGGGCAAGGCTTACTTTGTAAATCTTCTCTACTGAAAGCACAGTGTACTTCTCCAATATCATGAAGCTTAATAACACAGGTTGACTCCCTTAGCACAGAAAAAGTATGTTGAAGTTGAGCTTGCTACAACTGCCACTCATTCCTTCTGGCAGCCTTTACTGTTGCCCTCTCTTCAAAGCCATTTTGTTCTCCAGATCTTCCACTACTTTCTTCAGCAGCCGGGCATCCAAGTGGAAGTAGATGTACAATTCCCTCTCCCGCCTGAGGGGGGCATTGCGCTCCAGCTGAGAACGCTTAGCTTTGACCTCCCCCATGATTTCTTGCATTAAATGCTGCAAACTCTGCAGCTGGGACTCTGCCTCCACAAGCTTCACCGTCAGCTCCTGTTGAGTCGCAGGAAGAAGGATGAGAAATGAACAACGAAACAACCAGAGGGCTAAATGAGCCCACATGTGAATCAAACATAACTTACCAGTTGTGCAAATAAGGTAATTTATCAAGATAATAATGAACTTACTACCAAATATTTCTGTTAACATATCAAAATACAAGTACAACAAACAACTTTTCCTGATACTTTAATTTGTTTTGTGCAAAAAAGCAGTTACTCCAGAGAGACCATTAATCACACAGTGCTTTTATACCCAACATTTGTCAAGACATTGTGAAATTTGAAACAATGTGCAAAAGAAGAAAAAAAACAGAGCGTGCTACCAGCTTCCCTCACCAATATGGACAAGTCATTTAAAATTCAAATCGACTTACATTAAAGATTGCTTCTGAAAGGCACTCTGTGTGGTTGAGCAAGATGACTGTGCATAAAATGAAAGGAAACACACCCACCTGTGCATTGGGGCAAAGCAGCTCCTGGTCAGTGATGGCCGTTGGACGTACCTGCGGCCCTAAGATCAGCTGCTGGAGCTCTGTGTACATTGCCCTATGGATCGCTTCACAGTCGCCTTGAAGACGAGCAGCTGTGTAGTCCTGCTGACGGCCAGCACCAGCCACAGCATCTCGGGTCACCTGGAGGTTGCCTGCGAGGTCATGGGCAGCGTGGTCCAGCGCTTCATACGTCCGAAAAGGCTCTGATCGACCATGGTCTGAATCATGGTCAAGGATCTGGAGCAGCCTGAGCAAAGAGTTGCATACTAAATTACATTACAAAGTGAGATAGCCTGCTTTTAAATAAGGACAAAGATTGCCATGGGCACAAAGCAATCAACACAGCACCACAGTATCGCAGACAAGTGGCGTGAATAATCCTTTTTTTTAGGTCTTCAAAATATTCACATTCTTACCTGCTGAAGGCTGCATCCTTGCAGGTGATAATAGGGTTCGGTCTGGGGTTGATCGCCATGTCAGGGTGTGCCAGGGACTCGATTCTGAGGGTTGTTGCTTCACCTTCCTTTACAAGTCTGCTTTTTACTTCTCCCAACTGCTTAAGACACGTCCTCCACCTGCTCAACTCCATCTCGTGACCCAGGAGTACCAGTTCAAAGGAGGCCTTTTGGCGGAGTAGGTAGTCTCGAACCTAAGATGACAAAAGCACATTTTGTTTTCATATGCCTGCTGATTAATATTTCTACATCATACAATGACTTATATTTGTGATCATTTTATCTATTCAGTAAAAAGGTCACTTTTTAACAAGAGGACCAGGGCAAGATTATTATGTTTGAAAGCACATTGTATTTTTCTAAAATGTTCTAGAACAAGAAATTTTAATTCTCAATAGATTACTCAGAGATGATTGATAGCTTACCCTGACCCATTCGAAATCCTTTTATTCTTTTACAGAAATTACGAAACGAATGACATCACCAACTAACCTGATCCTGTCTGGAGGTGTAGTAGTCCTGCCTGGCTAGTTGCAGATCCAGGTCTCCCCTCACTACTGGCACATTAAGCAACCTGGCTGACTCTCTAAGGGTAGCAGGTACAGGTCCATGGAGCAGAGCCTCCAGCTCAGCCTCCACCGCCTGCAGCTCCTTCTTGGACACAACCTCACGGACATGCAGCGAGGAGGACATGGAGATGCTCTGGTAGATTTAAAGGTAGTTAGGAAGGAGAGCTTGAGACTGGAACTGAATAGCAATAACTGAACACACTATATGAGAGCTGTGATGCTGTTTGCAGGAGATAATACAACTCAATTTATGTTTTGCTTTACCTTGGTATGAGAGGACTTCTCAGAGAGCCAATCCAGTCCAGCCTTGACACTCTTCTCCTCCGCCATTGCCTGCATCAGTTGATGCTGGGCCACAATATGGGACCACTGAAGTCTGGCCATCTCTGTTCTCCTGCCATCCACCATTTGCTCCTCCCTACTTCTACCCCCATGCTCATTCTCTTCCTTCTCTCCATCTTCACAAGAACTGAGGTCAAGGAGCTGAAGGCGCTCAGAGTAAGAAGTCTCAACAATGTCAGAGATGCCCTGGAAGAAATGCTTCTGGGTGAAGACAGCTAGTGTTTTAGTGCTGAGCTCCTCCTGGTGCAGGTAGGTATCTAAGGGCAGCTGAGAGGGGAGGACAACTGGGCTTTTGGAGATAGAAGGGTTTAATGAGGTCGCAGAGTCTCCTTTTCCATTTTGCGTAGTCTCTGGCTGAACTGGGAGATATGAAGCAAGCTTTCTCACCTCATCTGTTAGGTTTTGTAACAGAGCATTGGTGTCAGCATTCTCAGCTCCAATGGAAGCACCGGCCTCCTTTAGCTTACATGCAGCGCTCTCCAGCTCTGCAGTAAGTCGTAGGTCAACATCTGCACGGGAGGTGGCCACAATCTGTAACCTGTTATACCGTCGTTGCTTCAGGTCTTTTTCTTTCCGGAGTGCCTGAAGCTCGGCCTCCAAGTCCTCTATGGCTACATCCCCCTCCGCTGCAAACACGGAGGATGAAGATGAAGAAGCGGGCCCCAAGATGTTTGCACTGCTCCCATCCGACGGTCCAATGGTTTTAAGGACCTCGCTCAAGGCTGCTTCATCTAGACATGGATTGCCGGACTTTCGTAGCTCCTTAAATGCATGTGCCTCCTCCTTGGTGAGAACATTGCTTTGGTTGAGGGTCCGACAGACAAAGCGCAAGAAGTGAAGGTTCTCTGGGGCACAGTCAAACAGCCAGTCAAAGTCAGAGGCCTTCAGCGATGACGCACCAGGATAACCTAGACGGCCCAAGGCCTCCACAAACTGGCCACCGTTTAACATGGTCGGTCCGCACTGTGTGCCCCCTTGCTATTCAGTCACACAGCAGCACAATGTGGATTGTGGAGGAATAGGTGAAGACCAATACAAAGAGAGTGAGAGTACATCATACACATATTTGTGATCTCTTAAGGCTAAGTGTGTGGTTGGATCAGGGATAATCGAGACACTCAAAAATCAATGATTTAAGATACAAAAGGCCCAGCCACATCTACTATTTTGTTGTCTTTGGGTAATCCACGTGTTATAAACAGCCCACTACACTATTAAGAAACTATTAGGTTTTAGACCAAAATGTTCCATCACAACAGCGATTTTGTATTTCTCCATAGATTATGTCAACACTACTGGAAGTAAACAAAACAGTTACTTCGTACTTTTTTAATGCAGAACTATCGGACTTTTGCCAAAAGTATGAAGTGCATAATGTAAGAAAAAAACAGAGCAGGACAGTTATGATAAAAACAAACGAAGAGACTCACCCAACTTTTGGAAAAATTGAAAGTGTATTGATAGCCCTCTATTGTTAACACATAGAATAACCAGTTAACGTTAAGTATATTGGTAACCTGTCACAACGACTGACTTTACTTAAATTCGACATTTTAAGTAAGCTCGCTAAACTGTTTTGGGTTTAGTTCGCTAGCTAAACAGTTGTGGTGCACGAGCTCGCTGTAGTTAAAGAAGACAGTTAGCCTGTTAACTGTCATGCCTCATGTCTAAAGCATATATTCGTATATTATTTCAGCAATACAAGTGAAATTCGTGAAACGAAAAGCTTTAGCTATGACATACTTAACAGCTTACTCAAACACCCCGTTTTGTTAGCATCCCCGTCAGAGGCCGCCGTCGTCTGCTCGCGCCAAACAACCAAACTGACGGCACGCAGAGACGACGTGACGACGTAACGTCCTCCGTCATACGCGGGAAGCTGCGTGAACCTTCCGACCAATCAGGTTTGTGGACTGAAGGGTGGTTCCCGCCTTCTTTGCCTCGGCACTTTTTAATACAACCCACCGCTACTTGCGTCCATCCTTGTACTACCCTGTGCTCAGTGAGTTCACGACTTCTGCCATTACTTTGTGGAAAACAATAACTGGTAAGTCTGAAGAATACCCTTAATGTCTGTATGTACAATAATATGCTCAAACAAACATGATTGCGTGCTTCTATGTAGTACAGATGTCATCAGTCAACAAAAGGGAAACTGGTAGTCAACAGCTCTCTGCTGTTTAAAACTATAAACTCGTGCTGTCTTACTTCAGGTTGTATTGAATCATTGTTTTCCAGAAAGAACCAAATTATGTCTAATCATTCGTGTGGTTGAGTTGTATCATCCGAAAATGTTTCGACTTGCTTTGTCCTGTCTTTAAGTGTGTGCGTGTGTTTGTGCTTGCGTGCGTGTGTGTGCGTAAGCAAGCTGAATATCTACATTCCTCTTTAATTGGAGTTTTGCATTGCAGATGTGGGATACCTTATCAATGCGCTTATGATTGTTAGAAATAGTACACAGTCAGGATACTGCAATGTATGGAGAGCCTTTCAATGTAGGACCTGACAATGTAATGTACAGCAAACTTCACTTTGTGCTGCTTTAATCAGCATTGATAGAGTTTTGTTTCTTTAAATGTACCACCTTTTATGATTCTTCTTGATGAATAAGTGATTATAGTTCACTATTAGTAACTAGTTGGTCAATCTAAACATCTCGTGGCGTGCAGCACTGGGAACAACATCCCTGCAACTAATGTCGCTGTCAGTTTTATTTCTAACAACTGCTCCGTCTCCCACAGCTGCCCCCGAACAAACAATCATGGTCCAAGCTAAGACGTGGATCCTGACCAAGCACTTTGACGGCTTCCCGAAGGACAGCGACTTTCAGCTTAGGACGGAGGAGCTCTCTGCACCCAAAGATGGGGGTAAGATCTTTTGTGTGTGTGTGTCTCTGTCCTGTGTACTGACAAAATACACTCTTTAAGCTTGCAGAGCTTAAAGAGTGTATTTTGTCTCAAACATTAAACACCAATTACTTTAAACAAGGCAGTAATTATGTGCTTGAGTCATCTGCAGAAGATGAAAAGTCTGTTCAGGTGTTGAGTGCACTTGTTTGGCACTCTTTTTGTTTCAGAGGTGCTTTTGGAAGCTGTGTTTCTCAGTGTCGACCCGTACATGAGGTGAGTGAAGAGCAAGAATTATTATTGTGAACGCCCTCTTTAACAAATTCGTTCAAAAATGTATCGTCTGTAATGTACCGTTTCTCTTACAGGCCGTTTAGTAGGGTTCGCATGAAGGAAGGCGATGTGATGATCGGAACTCAAGTGGCCAAGTAAAGAACACACACACAAAGGAATGTCTGCACTGATGTTTAAACAGAACCTGACCTGCATCTGCTATTCATTACTAAAGCCTTTGAATCACAGGGACTGAAAAGCAAAAGCAAACGTGAAATGTTCTTGGCTGAGTGTTCAGACGCTCCATTTGTCTCAGAAGGAACATTTTTGATGATAAACATGCAGAATAAATTACGCCGTGACCAAACAAACCTCAAAGTGATCTGTTTGAAACGCACGTGTTTTGTGAGGAATACACATCTGCCACATGGAATGACGTCACGTAAAGGAACTTTTTCTTCTCGTCTCGTTTTTTTCTGTGTCTGCCATCTGTATGGCTTTATCGCAGCATTAGTAGCAACTTTAATTTGACGGATTGCTTTTCTTCTTCTGTTTCTTGTGTTGTCCTGTAGAGTGGTTCAAAGTCACAATCCAGCATTTCCTGTGGGAAGCCATGTTGTTGGGAGGTGTGGCTGGAGAAGCCACACAGTCTGTGATGGGAAGGACCTGATTCCCATCATGCCTGAGTGGCCGCAAGACGTCTCCTTGTCTCTGGCTCTGGGCGGCATCGGCATGCCGGGGTAAGGCGGATGCTCTTGGTCTCTATGGGTAGAAATGAAGTGCAGAGGAGGTAGATGTGGCATCAAAGCTTCCAGAAGTAAAAGTGCAATTCATTACCTCAAAGACAATTTGCTGTGTCTTGTTTCTCCAGCTTTAACAACAACAACGAACATGAAGCTTTTAAGAGACGCGGGAAGTCAGCTTTGAGTGTAATTAGCAAACGCTGCTTGATATCTGAAGGTAGATGGTCGACTTGGGCTACGCCCGTGTTAAACCTACTGTGAAGAGAGGGAATACAGAACCTTTCCTGAGTAAATGTTAGATAAGAAGGTTCATCGATTTTAAAAAACTAGTTCCATACCCCTGCTTAGGTTAAAGGGACCGAGTTGTTTCTCTCTCAGTAGAGCAGAACAGCTGAGTTCTGTCTTTCTTTGAGCAAATAAACAAGCAAGGCTCCAAATGATGTGTCCTGCTGGTGAGCTGAAGCCCTCATATAAACACTTCGAACCATGGCTAGCCGTTGTAAAGAGTTAACGTCACGAAGGACCAAGAAGTGGCAAAGAACACACAGTCGTGCTTTTTCAGATTTTGGTCGTTGGGGTTTTCCTCTCCAGGCTGACGGCCCTGTACGGGATAGAAGAGGTCCTGGGGCTCCAGCAGGGGGAGACCCTGCTGGTGAATGCCGCCGCGGGGGCGGTGGGCACCGTGGTGGGCCAGATCGCCAAGATCAAGGGCTGCAAGGTGGTGGGTTCAGCAGGCTCTGACGCCAAAGTGGCTTTCCTCAAAGAACTGGGCTTCGACGAGGCCTTCAACTACAAGACCGTTGGGTCCCTGGAGGAGGCGCTGATGAAGGCGTCGCCAGACGGATATGACTGCTTCTTTGAAAATGTAAGCAAATGTGGTTTCGCTCCAAGACCGTAAAGTGTGCTCGAGCACTCTCCATTTATGCTCCTCAGCCGCTTGTGCGCTTGATTCTTGCTATTATTTTAAGTAACTTTTTTTTTTCCTTTCAGGTGGGAGGCCCTTTTTCAAGTGTTGCCATACAACAGATGAAGAACTTTGGAAGAATAGCCGTGTGTGGAGCTATTTCCACATACAATGACACCACGCCCCAAACAGGTGTGTACATCCCAGCGTAATCTTCCTAATGTCGACAGTCCTGCATATTTGTCTGCGTCAATTGATTGATGCTTGTTATAACTGCATGCAGTCGTTCACTCTTTTAGAACTCCACACGTTCAGATGATTTTAATGTATTTCTCCACTAGGGGGCGACGTTGTGTTACTAAAATGTTGGCGGAGAAGTAGATATAAATGTTTCCTTCGACTGCCATTTTTTCTCTCTCAATTCAATTCAAAATGCTTTATTAGCATGAATGTTTATAAAAGACAATATTGCCAAAGCATTATAATAATACTATTAATACTAATACTACTCCTACCTCTCTCTCTCTCTCTCTCTCTCTCTCTCTCTCTCTCTCTCTCTCTCTCTCTCTCTCTCTCTCTCTCAGGCCCATACCCCCACCTAACCATGATCTTCAAGCAGCTTAAGATGGAGGGCTTCCTGCAGTCCAGGTGGGGGGATAAGCACCCTGAGTCCCTCAAGAGGCTGATGGGATGGTTGAAAGAGGTCAGTAACTGAAAACCTGTTATTCGGATGGATCTAATTAGGAATTGTTGTGTGTTTCAATATTTAACCTCAATTGGTAGGGTTGCCAACGGTCCTGGTTCAGCTTGATTTCAGTGCTTCAATCATTCTGCATCTGCAGGGCAAACTGCAGTGTCGGGAGCACATCACAAGAGGCTTTGAAAAGATGCCAGCTGCTTTTATGGGGCTACTGCAGGGAGAAAACGTCGGCAAGGCCGTTGTTGCTGTCTGATGTGGATCAGTGGAAAAGAATCACTATAATCATTAATCTACACATGACAGAAATCATACATGAATGACTTAGCTATATACACTAATAACTAGCCAGTTGTATTCAAATGAACATGAAGTCCATGTAAACACATGATTTAAAATGTTTAGCATTAGTCCGACAGTTGCAGATGGTTTTATGGACCCTTCTGCTAGGTTTGGATTTTCATTCATGGTAAGGAAAAACATTTTTTTGTATGTATTTAAAGAATAAATACAGCAATAAAACAAATGAACAAGTACCTTTTTTTAGAGTTACAAACCAGTAACCTTACCGACAATCTTTGACACGTTTTTAACATTTTTACCACCCTCCAAACAATTGTGCAGCACATCGTCCGGTAGAGATCAGAGCGCTGTGTGCGATCGGCACAAGAAGGTTGTGTTACCCGAGAACAACAAAAGATTGTCTGTCTTCTGTGCCACCAAGTACTTGGACGCGATGTGTGGATCTGCTGCTGAGACAGTTGTACAATATTCATTGTAACCAAATAAAACATTTGCTCTTTATTTAGGGACTGCGATTGTATAAGTAATAAAATGTTCTGTTGACTTCATATTTTCACCATTTGAATCTGGTATTTATTCATGCACGTTCTGAGGGGAAAAAAAGCGACTGAAGATGTGCGCTCCTTTCAAACCTAAAATGAGGGGAGTCTAGATAATACAGCAGGCCTGTTCACCCCCTGCTTCCAAGTGCAGCTTTTTGTTTGATCACAAAAGAGACTATTTTTAGACACTAATTTGACTTTCGTAAGCCTCTGATGGTGATGAGTGTCTCGGCTCCATGGTTACATCTGATGCTGCTTGTCCAGTAGAATAGCAAGGGAATACCTACAAGGGTGTGTATGTTTTTTTATTGACACAATATTAAAGAGTCATGTGTCCGTTGGATAGATAGACGAATCAAAAATTACACTTCCCAGAAATAATGCTCTGATTTTTGTTTCCGTACATCGAAAAGTATCAAAATATTCAGTTTTTATTTAATTTATAAAGAATTGGGAAAAAAACACATTTATTTTACTGCGCACGATTATAGACATTTAGTCGGCAATAGTGTAGACGACATGAGGCTTGGAAATAGTTATGAACCTAAATGGGAAGGTTGAATGGCAGCGAAACAAATCCATAGCGATGACGTCATGGTTGAGATTGACCGGCGCTAACTGTCGTTTACGGTAAAGCAATAATTTGTCAAGTCATTGTGACTTGAATTAGTATATTTATATTTATTTTAATACATTTATATTTGTATTAATATGTTTTTCTCAATCTGCTGTTCATAAAACGACTACAAAACACGTAGAAGTACCTAATAAAAAAAAGAGACACAATTTTTATATGAGCAAATTAACGCACCATCTAGCTTGGTTGCTAGACGGACAGGAACCAAAAATCGTCATAACGGGATGTTACTCCGTTACCGACCACCTTCAGAATAAAAGTATTTAATAGAAAACGGCTTTGCGATGCATAATACAGAAAAAAGTATATTTATTGTAAAATGTATACGAAATAAAAAAAATACAATTAATAATAATAATAATAATAATAATACAATTATTTCACAGCGCCAGAATATAGCGTTACACCCATTGGCGTTGCCCGGCGTGAGAATTACAATCTTTATTTTGAAAGCGCACTGACTTCCGCCACGGATCGGACTGAAGTGGAGTACTTTGCTGCAGCTGCCATATAAAACGCGGCGTGTCTCCCTCCGTAAGTGAGTCACACGCTTAGTTGCCGACCATTCCGCTCTCAAGATGAGTCCTGTAAAAGAGCCCGGCAATCTGGTAAGTTGTGTTTCGTTCATTTCGTCGCGCACCGTTTGTTGAATGCCGCCATTGTGAAGAATGAATGACGTTTCTACTAACGGTAATGGTGTGGCCGCGTGCCCCCTCCCTTGACACGTTCTCCACATTAGAGGTGTTTATACTATATGTTTTAATACACGTGCAGATTGCGGCAAGTTGGATAAATAGGACTTAATATGAAGTAAAGCTATAGGCTTTGATTTTCCCCTGAATGGCGCGCGACCGACAGAGTGATTCAGCATGAAATGGACTTTACCCACAATCCAACAGCGGGAGGTTGCTCTAGAAACGCTCGTGGAACCACATACCACGGTTAACCACCCCGCTCAGTCCACTTCCGGGCGGCTCCAAGTGAATACGGTTGTGTCGCTTCCACTTCGCGGTTGAGAGCATGTTGTGATACCCGAGGACACGTCAAAGGGGTTATCGTTGAGAAATACGTCAGTTTACGTACTTCACAACGCATTCTAACACTATACTTACGTAGTTTACATACGCGTATAATTATCTGTTGAGCGTAAACGTGGCCTTTTTTTTTTATTACAAAGAAAAGAGTAGTTTTGTTTTCAGGTACATGTTGTGAGCACTCTCTGGTGTGTATTGTTTTTAAATGTGGCGGATTGCCAGCGAGTCTAGTACCCTGATAAAGTCTTATTTTTAACAACACATAATCACAATTCTACCTCTATTAAAATCTATGGATAACTGCAGTGAAGCATGAAAGTAACAACCAGCAAGAAAGTTCAACAAATTGCATATTAAAAAATGTTTTCTTCACTTTCTAAATACATAAGCTAGTAATATGCGAGTTCAGGTTAGTTATTACATCACAGTTTGATCCAGGCAAGTTTAAAACACTATCATCTGGTTTATTTGTGTTCTCTAGTCTGAGTTCAATCAGATGCTGAAGGAAGCTGGAGACAAGCTGGTTGTGGTGGACTTCACAGCCACATGGTGTGGCCCCTGCAAAATGATTGGGCCAAAATTTGTGGTAAGTGTACAATTTGGACATTCATGTATTTCTAAACCCATAGTTGATTAATTTGAAAGAAGGGGGGGCGGGTTATTAGTTGTTGTTTTTCTGTACAGATATATGATTAATAAAAGGACCAAGATTTTAAGAAGCACAAAATGCATCAATGTGCTCTTTCTCGATTGACTCTTTCAGGAACAGTCGACGACTGCTGAAAACAAAAACGTGGTTTTCCTGAAGGTGGACGTGGATGACGCTGCTGTAAGTGTTTCTGTTGTTGTGTCGTCTTTGAAGCAGCAGCTGGTTTAGTACAACTGCCATAAGTACAAAGATCCTCAACAGCACATGTGCAGTGACTTCTTCACATGGCATCAACAGGATAAGCTACGGTCCCTGGGTTGTACATTATTTTTAAAAGTCCAAAATATCAACAATTCATCTTCTGGAAATTGTAAAGGAATGTCTGGCGTGTGACCAAAGGCTTAAAGTAATTGTCCCTTTGTCTGGTGGAGTAGGAGGTTATAACGTCATTCATTCATTCTTAAAGCAATGCGGACTATTCATGAAATCCGCAGCCGGCTCATGTGACCCAAGTGCAAGTTTTTTTTTTTTTCTGTTTCTGCTGAAATGTAATTAACGGAAAACAAGATTTGCTTGCTTAATGTTACAGTATTCAAATTATCACAAAAAATGTAACTTCTTAAAATATCTTACATTTTTGGTTTCACAACATATTAATACTTAAAGAAGACAGTCTGATTGACCTTTTTTAGTTCCTATTTGATGCTTTACGGTTCATGTTGTGGTCTCATCCCAGTCGGGGAGTACCGGTGTTTTTGAGTCCGTCAACCATCCATCTTACTGTATTTATTTATTTATTTTTTACTCTTTTCAGGACGTAAGTGAACATTGCAAGATCAGTTGCATGCCGACTTTCCAATTTTACAAGAACTGCGAAAAGGTAAGCACGAAAATATACAGTTCATCACCACACTCGGCCAATACAGAGCAGCAGCAGCATCATCATCTATTTATTCACATTTTGTGTTGCATTTGTACCAAATCAGGCGTTTCAGTGTCTGCGTTGTCTTTCAGATCTTCGAGTTCTCCGGCGCCAACGTTGACACGCTCATTGAAAAGCTGGCAGAGCTCAGATAATAAAATCCCACCGACCAATCCGTGGCCCGTCACTGTCGTCCGACCACAGGAGCCACTGCTGCCCTCTGTTCATGCCTAAGAATTCAGGTCTTCTGTCCCACACAGGCAATAATCATTAGTTCCACTCATCATGTAGCGGTGACGTACTTTGTCCTGTTCACTGTTTGTTTGGACCGGCTGATGTTTATGACCACTTTTACAACTTTTTTTTTTTATGAGAAATTGTCTTTGCTCCTGAACTTTCTTTTGTACATCATGTTCCAACAAGGTGGATTAAATAAATGCAGATGGGTTACTGGAACGTTGTACTCTCCTTCTTTGCATTTTCATCATGACTTTGATGCACAAACTGTTGCTGTAAGGTCAAAGAACACATCCAATGGTATTTTATGCTTTAATAAAAATGTGAGAATAGTTTACACATATACATTGGGACAGTCACATCAATAGTTTTTACACATCGTACAAGTATATAGCAGCATATGTTTAATACTGTTGAGTCTCTATATGAAAAAATACAGCTTTATTTTACAAAATGGTTCTTGCTTTGCCATTTAAGGAGATGAGAACGAACGGTTTACAAGTGTGTCACTTAACTATACAATAATCCCTTCATGAGACGATTCACACGGAGCCTTCAGAAGTGATAGTATCCTGATTTCCTTTTCCTGCAAAGAGAAGAAATGCAGTTTAGGTTTAATCTTTGGACCCTTTTTAGGAAAGAGTTGACTGAACACAATGACTAGGACAAACTAGCGAAGGCCCACAAGTAAGTCAGACTTTATCACTAGAGGGTCATATATGTGCTCCAGATTCAAACCTCAATACGGTCTATTCGCGATAACTTTAATCACCCATCTAGATTAAAGATGGCAGTTTCTTAAAGTCTCAAATATGCCTCATCACTGATTACCCAGAAGGCTTATCACATCACTAGTATATCCAGTTTTATCCAGTTAACAGTCCCACCCTGTGTTTGTTTACACTAGATAATACTCCCCCAATTCAGTCTTCCACATGCATTTCTGTTCAGCACCTAGTGCTTAGCGACTGCACGCTTTTGTATGTCCGTCTACACGAAGCTCAAAGGGAACAAGAGGAAACCGGTTTTCTAATTTGCATGTATACATGAATGTAGATGTGAATATAAGATGCAGGGTGTATTTTCGGCTCCCGAGTTCACGAGAAAACAATCTAACTATGTTCCCTGGTCTCTTATCACCTGGAGCAGGCGTGTCCGCTCCACCCTGGACTGCAGTGACATCTGTTCGGCCGGATGCATCTACCTCCATTCTGGCAAGGCGATGAACACACAGCTGTGGACATAAAACACAGCGCAATCATCGACCCCGTGACCACGAGTACCTGCTCGTGAAGCGCTCGGAAGAAGGAATTGTGCTGTAGTATTTTAGAGGAACTTCATTTTAAAGGAGTGCCGAGTGCTTTGAGCACTCAAGAGCACTCAAGAGCACAAAACCTTCTCACTCCTTAATGCTCCACCATCACAAAGGATTACAAAAAACTATTGAGATGATATACATGGTAGTTTGAATGACATGTGTAGGCACAAAATAAAGTACAACATAAGTAAATTGATTTAAATTCAATGAGAAATTCAAATAAAAGGAATAAAAGACAGGAAACACTTCCTCTGGTAGGACCTGGTCTGTCTAGTATTAGATCATTAAAAGCTTTATCATACAAAACATATAAAAGCTTGTGTCTCCATCTTCTTGCTGAAACTGAAGCTTCAAATTCATACATAATAAAGTTGATACATTATTATTTACTCTCAATTGGTATTTCCTTATTTATGCATAACTCAGTTCTGAGTCACTCAACTAATCAAGTACACGAGGTGATGAAAAACAACCATGGCGTCACACTACCCTCCTGAGTTTGATAATGTCGTGTACAGTACATGTCGTTGATTGCCCCTCCGTCACCATGCCATCAGAGCAGGCGGCAGGTGTTGGAGGTTTTGATCCCATTCCAGCCTCGAACCCTCGCCGGCTCACACGGGAACTCACCGCTGTGACAGCGCGTGCCGCTCCACCCGGTGGGACACTCGCACTGGTAGGGCGCCACGCAGCGGCCTCCGTTCAGACACGGCAGGATGCAGATAGCTGGAGAGACAAGAGGTGAGAGGAGTCTCGTGAACGGGCGCGAGCAAAGTCACTGAGGTAGCAGTGCTTTAAAGTTTGTTTTAGCAGATGTGATCGGTTTGTGATTATTGCTCCTTTAGTTTCCGCGTTGAGTGAGCAAGAGACAAAATGTCAATAAACTGTCTGACATAGAGAATAAATGAGAAGATCTCTCAATGCCTCAGCTGAAAACAGCTATTATCTCCATTACCACACTCTTCAAACCGTTCGTTGAGAGTGTTGGAGTGAGATGTAACTTAAAGACACTCACGGTCCTCACAGAGTCGGCCCATCCAGCCCTCGGGGCAGGAGCAGGAGTTGGGCCGCTGACACACACCTCCGTTCTGGCAGTGCAACCAACACACCGCTGAGGGAGAGGACACACACACACAAAGGCATGCGGCATTAATGCACACACACAAAACGCATATTCTGTATGTAGAAAGACACATTTGTATATTTCACGTACAGTAGACAATCTTCTATTTTCAACCGCTTCCAGCGAATAAGAGGAAACGTCATGCACTGAAGCGACCTGCTGATTAAATTCCTCACCGCAAACTTATCAAAGACCTCAACAGCAACCCCCTGAATGTGTGTGTGTGTCTGTGTGTGTGTAGACAAATACATGCACAAACTCAACAAAGCTACGCCTGGGTCCAGCTTTTGTTTTTCTCTGGAAAATGTGCAGCGAAGGGAAGAAAGTCATAAAATGCAGAGCTCTGGTTTGTTATCTGCACCCACTTCTGTAAACGGTGTCACTCTGTGATGTTCGCTGCAGGTTTTTTTCTATGATTCACCCAATTCCCCTCCACCAGCCCCACGCAGTTCTGTAACTTTCCTCAATGACGATGGGGAGAGTCATGTTATACATGCTATGTATTAAGTATTAACCACAATCAGGTCAGCTTCAGGTCGCATCTGTTTCCTGTTCTAATCACAGCTCTTTACTACATATCGGTCATTAGACAGTGTTCAGTTTATCGTTTTGCATGCGGCGCTTGTGCTGATAGTGGAACAACATATCTCAAGCCCTGCACTGTATTCAGATCAACTGAGCTTATTGTAAAACAGATGATATAAAAAAAGTCTCAAATGATAAAGCCTCAAGGCCATAAACCAAAAACAATTGGTGTTTTGTACAGCTGATTAAAAAATTCAAACCAGACTCTACTGTCGAAAGAAATATCTTGACATAATGTCACCTTGTATATTTGTACCCACAGGAAAAAAGAAAATGCACTAATAGAACAATACAACAGCTACAGCCCTTAAAAACGAGCAGTTTTTTAACATGACACGGCTTGTTTCTTCCTTGAATAGTGTGTGAAGTTCTCATCTATCAGTGCACAGGAAGAGGCATTAGTCATGGTGCAGCCAGATGGAAGAGGTTCTGTGGTGAAGTTGCCTTTTGAGGATGCCCACTTGAACCATAACCTTTCCTAACCTCAACTTGTAATGAGGAAAAGGCACAAAGAACCCGTGGCGAGATTTCTCAGCTACTTCACCAACTTCCACATACTGTACAGGTGCAGCTGGTGTGAAACCAGAAGGCATGAGAGGACACAGAGAGCAGGCACAGAGATATTAATACCACCCAGAGAGATGGCTAACTGTCGGGTTTGAGCAGCACAGTCCAGAGAAGGATTGAAAGGCGGATAAGCAGCATGAGGTCATGCTGCAAAAGGGACAGTCAGAGGAAGCAGGAAGTGTCCTGAGAAAGGAGAGCGTCCCTTCTTTTTTTTACATCTCTCTACCTCTGCATGTGGGAGGTGGCGTCCAGGTGCCGTTCTCCATACACCTGCTCCTTCCAACGCCCTCCATGGCGTAGCCGCCAAAACACGAGTACACCGCCACGTCCCCAAACTGGAACACCGCCCCCCGCACCACCCCATTGGCCACGTGGAGTGGGGGGCCACAGGACACCCCTGTACCGGATGGAACGACCCACGAGTTACTCACTACACGTTTTCCGTCTGCCTGAACATGCTGCTACGCTACCGAATGGCCTGAATAGTAAATCGATCAATTGTCCACGGGGAGAGGACAAAATAAAAGAAACACCTTTCAGTACAGAATAGCAGCAGTCTTAACTTAGCAGCTAATCTTATCTTGAGAGTTAATAAAATCAGAGCATGTCCACTCATGTACATGACTCTCCTGTGCCTGCAAACCAGGAAGTGAATATGGGTTTCCAAGAATCTGTGTGTTCATATTGTATTTGAAGGTGTTACTGTTATTTTGTCTTCCTCTTTTGTAAATCATATCGAATGTGAAAGTATGCACTGCAGAGTAAGAAATCTGTGTCCATTGGATGAAATCAAGTGTTCCCTGTGTCCCTCTCCTTCATGCAAAATATCCAAATATGCCAGATACTTGTTGTGTGGCTTGAGAATCGGTGGACTTCTTAAAGCCGAAAAGTCTAAAAGGGTGAGAGTGAACGTGCATATAAGAGAATAAACACATGCAAAGACAAACAATGAGCCATAGCAACGTGAACACAATTGTGTTGCATATTCAGGAGAACTGCACAGAAGAAAGATGAGAGGATTGTGTGACAAAGGTTGCCATGACAGCGGCCGAGGTGCCCCTAATTAGTCCAGCATTCAGGAAACAACACAGTGTTTGATGCAGCCCTGTTTGTTTTGATAAAAGCTCAGCGAGAGACACACGACAACAAATAGAAATGAAACTTCAGCGAACGGGCAGATTGGAGACATCAGCCACGCAAGTGTAGAGAAGCGTGTAGAGGGGAGCATGCAGAGGTGTCAAATACACAATTTATACTCCATTAACTACTGAATTAAAGCATCATTTGCTAGTTTGAGGACATATCCACAACCTGGATCTCAAACTGAGCATAAAAAGCAAACAAAAAAAATTGAAGAATCAACAATAAAATTAACTATCAAAGACCATTTTGAACCTCAATGCAAATCAAGGAATTGTACTATACATCATAAAATTAACCATAAATAAAAAATAAATCAAGGCAAAAAATTGCATTAAAACAAACAATTACCATGTTACTATCTTAAAGGTGAAGTTTGACATTTGTATTCTAAATAAAAGTTATATTGTTTATTTGCATTTATGAATCAACAGTGAAGCTTTATCAAAGATAATATGCAGTATTTTTGACCCTGAAAGAAAAAACACCTACTTTCACACACAGAGCTGATGGGGCTCCAGGTCTGGTCGGGCCTGCAGGTGATGCTGCCGCTGCCTCTGACCTGCTGACCTTTAGGACAAGTAACACGCACTGACTGTCCAACAGGAAAGTCCTGCTGGGACCCAAATCTGCTGCTGACCTCCCTCCAGCCGGGAGGAGCCGGGCAGGACTTAGCTGGAAGGAACAGAAATGTGGGATTAATAATTAATAGATGTCTTCATTGTGTCTGTTAGCAATGACATACAACAATATTGAAAAATACAATTTTTGGCTGAACTTGGTGGTATTCTTTTTCTCTGTTTATGTAAATTAGGGTAGATAAACACTGACATTTTTGTATGTAATGTGATCTGGTGAGACACACATTCAAGTGGTAGGAAGACTAGAAAGGCGCTCTACAAGTCCATTTGACATTTGCCATGACACTATACCAGAGATGTAAGTAACAAAGACAGAATTCAACATGACTGTATTTGCTATAGAAGTTTCTATTTGTCAAATGTGACACCACAATCTTTGTTCAGTTCTATTTTAATGAGTTGTGTATTCAGTTGTTTTACAACAAACTTCCATGTAGCTGTTCGATGAGAATACTGCAAGTCTCTCATCTGACACAACGCTCAGAAATGGGACTATTCCAGTGATTTTATCTGACCCGTAAGCGATGTGGAGGAACAGGACTTATGGGCGTTTTTGCAACAGACCATGTTGTGAAACAAACAATGAAACTGTGTGTGTTGCAAACACTCCCTTTGTCTTTGAAAATGCAATCGTTTCAACAGTGGATGTGTTAACAAGCTGTAAAGAAGGAAGGCAAAGATAACAGGAAGTCTTAAATACTAACTAAGTAATAAATATCCCAGCACTTAAACCTGTGTTGCATGCATGTGTCTGTGTAACTGCCTGTCGGTGGTTTCTGTGTGTGTTTCTCACGTTGGCAGGTGGGGAAGCTGGAGCTCCAGGTGTTGCCCCCCATACACACCACCAGAGAATCTCCCACCAGGTTGTAGCCTTTATCACACTGGAACTGCACGGCGCGCCCTGCGTTCAGGTTGTGCTCTTGCACTTTGCCGTACTGCATCTGTTTCGGGCCGTCGCAGCCTTTGACCACTGAAATGACAGGAAATGATGGACATTCAAATTCTGATTCAGAAAGAAAACGTACGCAGGGAGAGCCGTCAACAAATCAACTTTTAATGAATCGCTTCCTGGCTACTCTTCGTATACCTTCACATGTCGGTGCCGGCAGGCTCCACGTGCCGTTAGCGAGACAGATGAGAGCTTTTGGGCCGACCAGCTGCAGGCCGGCGTCACACACATAACTGGCATTATTTAGGTAAGTCTCCCCTGTTGTGTGGACCTGTGCATGTTGCACGGTGGGAGGAGGCCCACAGGATTGTGCTGAGGAGACAATAGACGAGCATATAAGTGCTAAACATATGGTGTCATGAGAATTAACTATTTTTCTATGAAGTTCCATGAACTAAATATAGAACTAAATAAAACAAATAAATTCAAATCAATGTGAATTGATTAAAGGCTGCAACAAAACTATTCAGGAGACTAAATTTGTAGGTTTTAATACTCTTACTGTGTGTGTTCCAGCTTTACTGATGAGACATTACGACACTATCCCCTTTCACAGCAGCCCTTTTGGCTCATAAATAACTGTATTTATGGCCCTATTGTATGTAGGGCACAGCTCTGGTGTTGTGCATACTGGCTCACTGGCGCAGCAAACTGAATGGGACCATATGTAATGTAAGCATTACACACTTGTTCGTCCAGTTACGACATGTCAAAATGGCTGTTGTGAAGATTATCTAACATTTATAAAATATTTGACATTCTGCAAGACATGCTCAGGTCTGTTCCCCCTGTAAAACCAAACCTACCAACACACACTGGCTGGGTGCCACTCCACCTTCTGTCTCCCTGGCAGGTCTGGATAGAGTCTCCCTGGGACAAGAAAAACAATGTGTAAAGAGACAAGAACAGTAGACAACCTAAACACAGCAAAGTGGGGAAATATTGACTTGTAGAAATAGTAAATAATGATATAAAAAGGATATAAGATCAGTGATATTGATTTTTTGCACTATGGACTGAAACAATTGACCGTCTAACTGCTACAACAGTCATCAGTTTGTCTTTGTGTGAGTCACCAGTGTAATACAAGATGCATATTGTGGTGAATATTAGCATTGCAGGGCTGTGTATCAGTGTATCAGGAACAGGAGTGACTCAGCTCCTTCTGTCTACTCTATTACCGGACACTGCTATTGATTTCTGAGGAAAAAGTCACGTGACTTTCTGTAATCTGATGGTCAGCCACTTAAAAGCACAATGCAGGAGAGGAGAGGAAGCCCTCTGTTGTATTTCAAGAGATTTGAAGGCACCCACTTACACAAATCATATCTTTTGGGAGTTAAAGTATTTTCTATTAGAGTTGTTTTTCCAACACAACTGTGACTTATTTTCAGTTTTATTAATTTTGTTTGTTTTGAGGTAATTCCTAAATGTATTCTAATCTCAGTTGCTGAATTTCTAAAACCCGGCCGAATGAGCAGTACCTGAATGTCAAAGCCTGGGAGGCACGAGTATGTGACAAAGTCTCCATAGTTATAGCCGTCCGCCTCGGCGACACCGTGAAGAAGAGGAGCGGGTTTCTCACAAACCACCACCTTGCAAGAAACCGAGGAGATGCTCGGAGCCCAGCCTCCACCCAGCTGAGTGGACAGAGAAGTACATTATTTATGCTTTCTAATTGACATGTTTAATTGAAAAGAGCAGAGGTGTGTAACCCTATAATGGATACTTCAGTCTTAACAGTCTATCGCAGCAACCTGACTGAAACATTTATGCATTTCACTAAATCTCTCAACAGGGTTTCATTGCCAAAAAAAAGAGATATTTGAAAAAAGCAGGTTACAACTATTTATTTGTCTACACATACAGTGATCGAGAACATTCATTTTGCAACTAGGAGGTCATAAACAATATGAAGATCTGAAGAAACTCAGACTAATAATTGACCTAACCTGACACTCAGCTAGTGCGGACCCCTGCAGGTGGAGACCGGGAGGACAGGAGAGGGTGATGGTTCCCTTGACAGGGGTGAGCTCCTTCCCGGTGATTACCAGATTGGGGCTGGAGAAGTTGGTGGGCAGCGGGCAGGGGGTCGGGTTGCACCGAACGCTGTGTTTGGACCAAGTGCCGTCACTCTGGCAGGAAAGAGAGCTCGTCTGCGTTGCTAAATTATACCCATCCTCACACCTGGAGAGCGAGAGAGAAAGTGAGAAGAGGGGACGGACATGGGATTACATGGGATTATGCAAGAGTGTAAATAGGATGTAGTTCGATCTGAACCCATAAACGTACTGGTGGCTAATGCCCATCAGAAAACGGCAGAAAAATAAGGTTTTACAAGTGACAGTAGGAATTGCAATATTTACCTGTATTTGATGAGGTTTGGGAAGGTGAAGGTGTCTCCGATCACCTGAGCGTGGGCTACAGTTGGAGGTTTCCCACAGATCATAGGCTCACAGCTGATCCTGGGTTCCCCCCACCTGCCGTCTCTTCCACAGGAGAGGTTTGGATACCCCTTTGACTGGTAGCCGGGCCGACACCTGTATATAACGGTGTCTGGGAAGGTGGCACTGCCGCCCTGCAGGACGGCATTGGGGACCGCAGGCGGGGCGACACTGCACCTCCCCCGGCCACACGCGGGCACACCGGGGCTCCACACGCCTCCCTTCTCGCACACCGCCTGGGAGGGACCCAGCAGCTTGTAGCCGTTGCCGCACTGGAAGTGAACTCGGTCGCCGCAGGCGCGGTCGCGGCCGAGAACCGTTCCGAATTTCAGCACTGGGAGCGCACAGACGCAGGGCCGACACTGGGGCACCGCGCCCACCCAGAAGCCTTCGGCGGAGCAGCGCAGGACGGGATCCCCGACTACCTCGTAGCCGTCGAAGCAGACGTACTCCACCACGTCGTCGTAGTCGAAGCTGGAGCCGTTCAGGAAGCCGTGACTGATGTCCTCCGGTGGATCACAGCTGATGATGTCACAGCGAGGCGCAGGTTTGTCCCAAAGTCCATCCGATTGACATATATGCGTTGGATCTCCGTTAAGTGCGTATCCCTCATCACATTCATAGCTCACCTTGCTGTTGAAGCCAAACTCTGACCCCAAAACAATTCCGTTGGGTACTGGTGAGGGTTTGCCACAGTGGGCAGGTACACAGGTGGGAGACCTGTGGCTCCAGGTGCCATCAGCCTGACAAACACTGAGAGATTTCCCTTGTAACAGGAAACCGGGCTGACAGCTCAGTTCTATCTCATTATTATAGCTGTATTTATCTCCTTTAACAGTAATATCACTGAGGATTTTAGGGGGGCCACAAGACACTGGCTCACATGAAGGCTTCTGTCCATTCCACTTCCCATCGGCCCGGCAGGCAATAGTGTCACTGCCCTTCAGGACAAATCCAGGACTACACTCATAGTGCAAGACCTCAGGATACACAAAAGCACCACCGTGAGCTGTGCCATTAGCGACAGCGCCCGGGTCGCCACAGGAGACAGGCCGACAAACCGCGGCGTCGTTTGTCCACAGCCGTCCGGACACGCACTGCCTCACGGGCTCCCCCTCCAGTTCATACCCGCCCTTACAAGTATACGTGACCGTACTGCCAAGGGAGGTATCGGTCACATTCACCCAGCCGTGCTCTGGACTGGGTGGTGTTTCACACTCTGCGGGGACACAGGATGGGGCGGTCCCGTTCCAGCCTCCGTCCTCCTGACACGCTAACCTGGTGGGGCTTGTGATGTCGTAGGCTTTATGGCATCGGTACTCGATAAACGTCCCGTGAAGGAAGCTCAAGTCCAGAGGCGACGCTAATGTTCCTGCAGCATCGGCGCTCCCCGCCACCCTCACATATTCCCCAAAGTCAATGTGGGGAGGCAGTCCGCAGTCCGAGGGCACGCAGACGGGCACAGCGCTAGACCAGCCGAACTCCTCACAGGTCAAATGGTCCTGGCCGACTAGCTGGAAGCCGGGAAAGCAACTGTAGAAAATAGTGACGCCGAAACTGTGATCCTGGCCCTCGACGAAGCCGTTTTCAATGGGTTGGGGCGGGGAGCAGGAAATCTGCACACAAGCAGGTGGCTTAATGTCCCACTCCCCATTGTCCAGGCACTTCAGAGTCTCCGGGCCTTGGAGACGATAACCACGGCGGCATGAGTAGGTGGCAATGTGACCAAACTGGAGTTTTGTATAAACTACTTTCCCATTGGCTGTTTGTTTAGGGAACGCGCATTCAATTGGGCGGCAGGAAGGCACCCCTCCAATCCACAGTCCTGTCTCTCCACAGAGGATGGTGGAGTTGCCCACTAAAGTATATCCAGTCTTACAGCTGTACAGCGCTTTGCTGGTGTACATCAGACCCTGGACATCAACGATACCATTTGAAATCTCCACGGGCTGAGGGCATTCAACAGGGATGCACTCTGGGTAAGGACTGCTCCACTGCCCGCTAGCCAGACACGATACAGAGCCTTCTTTTCTTAAAGTAAAGCCATCCATGCATGTGTAGCTCACCACGGAGCTGAATGGGAACGGCGAGGAGGACGAGGAAGGCCCGCCGAACGACACTTCAGGCAGTGGGCCGCAGAACACCTGCTTGCACACTGGAAAGGTGTCGTTCCACTCCTGGGACGGGGTGCAGCGGAGGATCCGGGCGCCCTCCAGGACGTAGCCGTCCTCGCAGGACAATTCCACCGTTCCCGATTCAGAGTCAAGGCTCTTCAGGACCAGGTGGTTCTCCTCCAGCGGCGGCTCTGGACACTGCACCGGTGAGCAGCGAGGACGCCTTGACTTATCCCACCTTCCGTACTTCAGGCAGGTCCAGGTGGCGTCCCCGGCCAGCTCGTAACCCTCGTCACAGACGTACTGCACTTTTCGGCCCACCTGGAACTCTGAGCCCCTGTAATGTCCATGGACGATGTTGGGAGGAGGGTCACAGGTCAAAAGGACACAGGTAGGTGGGTCGTTGTTGGACCACAGGCGGTTGGCTTGGCAAATTCGGTCTGACTGCCCAACCAGTTGGTACCCTGCATTACAGGCGTATGTCATCTTGCTGTTGAAGGTGAATCGACCTCTGACCTGTAGTGGAATTAACAGGGACGAATTATTAAACATTTAAACAACACAAAATTTTAAAGAAAAATATTAAATTGTCAAAGTTCTGAGACAGTTATTTGAGTTTGAAAGCAGTATGTGTCCAACCTGGATGTATCCATTCCTCAATGAAGGAGGTGGAGAGCAAGAAACGGGTACACAGGTCGGCAAAATTCCTCCCCACTGTCCGTTGGCCTTGCAGGTCCTCCTCTTCTCCCCTCGGATCAGGAAGCCTTTATCGCAGCTGTACGCCACCACAGCTCCAAAACTATAGTTCGTCCCGCTCACATATCCCCGATCGATGCTCTGCGGCTTGGCGCACCTCACCGGCACACAGCCGATATCATACGGCGAAGGATCCCACTCTCCTCCCATCCGACATCTCAGTGTGGCTGTGGTGTTGAGCATGAAGCCCTCCTCACATTTATAGCTCACTTCAGTGTTGCTGGCATATTTAGGCTTGTTGACCGAATCTAAAATGGCATGGGATAGTTCAGGCGGACGGAGGCAGAAGTTTGCGATGCAGCGAGGGGCCTCCGTGCCATCGGGCGGCGTCCATACACCCTGAGCGTTACACACCATCTTGGAGTTGTTGCCGGCTGTGTATCCGTCGGTGCAGTAGTAGTTAGCAGTGTCTCCAAACAGCTGGTGGCTCTCGTAGGGTTCGGCATGGTCGATGGCGGGCGGGGGGCCACAGGAGCGGGGGACACACTGGGCAGAGCTGTCACTCCATTGGCCACTTGGCAGACATTCTCTGGTCTCTGGGTTAATCAGAGTGTAGCTGTGAAAGAAGAAGAAGAAAGAAGTCACAACTCAGTATAACCTGATAACAGAATGTCATAAAAACAGCATCAAGTAGAACAACATGTACCCTTCTTTGCAAACATAGTGCACCGTGTTTCCCAGTTCAAAGTTCTCTCCTACGATCACGGCGTCTCTCAGGGCCGGCGGCTCGCCACACAAGACGTTCACACAGCGGGGCACCGGCCGGCTCCACTCGCCCGTCGCTCCACAAACCACTTCCACGGAGCCCTGTGGTCTTCACAGCAACACACTACTTCATTTACACGTTCACACTACGGGAATAGGTGTCACAGAGATGGATAGAATCTGACACAATTGATGACAAGTGACCAATTTACACAGTAATAAAATTATAAATGTATACAGTCATTGGACATCGCAGCTGCCTTGTGCTGACTCAACTGAATCAGAGCGAACATGTCACTTATTTTTGACTTAGCACATGTAATATATATCTTGTAACAAATGAAATGGGGTGTTTGATGTTTGATGACTGATTCTGCAAACATAGTTGAGACATCAGGGGCCTGGTGCAATTACTATCAGCACTTCATGTGTTTTTTTCAACTCCCAAGTAGTTCCTGTGCATTTGAAAATGCATTTTGGGCTGTTGTATTTTTGTTTTATGTCAACAATTATTGCAGATGACGTATCAGTACCTGTATCCCTCAGAGCAGGTATATGTGACAGTGGACAGGTAAGTATCCCTGTTGAGGTTGTACTTGGCGTTCTCGACAGTTGGAGGGCCCCCGCAGGTCACTGGGTGACAGACAGGTGGCATCCCGCTCCACCTCAGACTCGTGAGACACTGGAACTCATACGGGATCGAAGGCAGGAAGCCCTGCTTGCAGCTGAGGAGGAGGGAAACAGAGTGAGGCGCAAACTCCACTCAACCTTTGTGGTGTTATCCTTGACACGTCTCTAACACCTTTTGCAATATCTCTTACTGTCATCATTACAACACGGTGTTGTAGGGGATGCAAATGATACCTGAAAGTCACCTTGCTTCCATAGGTGAAGTTGTTTCCCTTCATGACGGAGTTCTCTGGGACTGATGGCGTCGGGCAGGAGAGGGCTAAAGAGCAACAACACAGGGATGATTAGTAACTACTGTTTTCTACCAGAAAACATACAATTACAAAATGCTAAAGTTTATTTCTTCGTCTTCCCTGTAAAACCCTTCTAACACATTTCAATGAGAGACGCCTCTCAGTGTTATTCTTCTTCTCGGATGAATGGCAGATTACATTTTACATTAATAGGATTAAAGAGCACACAGGAAAGTGTCTACGTGGATCGAAGCCAAAGAGGCCTGACAGAGAGCATCAGTGATTGAAGACGAAAACTTGTTAAAGGGTGAGTACTTTAGTAATTAAATATTGCACTTCCACAAAGTTGGAAGACTCACAAAAAGTAAGTCACCAGCTGAAACAATTGGACTGTTTTGATATTGGCAGTTTCTTTTTATATTTTAGATGGCATACTGAGTTTTACTTCAGACCACACGGCTAATATGGGTTGAACACAGCGGATTGTGTCAATCTGCCGGCGCCGAGTAATCCTCTATCCTCTTTCTCTGTGAGGAAGAATGTGGCTGGTGGAGGTGCTGCGGGGGTGAGGCCTTTCAGGCCGGAGCACAGAGGAGGACAAAAAGACTGCTGCATGTATAATCACCCCTTCCCATTATTACATAATGCATGTTTGTGATGTACATGCGTGTGTATTTGTGTTTGTACTAATTGCTTTTATGTGTGAAATATGCAAAATATGTTCAATATACATATCCTTGTGCCGTTTGTGTGTTTCCTGACATGTATTAGTTTTCCTATCTGCATAGTAATGAGAGACTGTGAATACATCTGAGTAGTTTAATTTGTGTATTAGATCCTATTGGCTCTAACAGCTGGATGCTTTGAATAGGAAACACCTTTATCATGCAATGAATCCCTTCCCATTGAGGTTGGCCATTGAGAAACTCAAAACGTGAGCGTTTGAATCTAAATGAACATTTCTGTTTTATGTACGCGAGTATATCTGTTTCATGTAAGCCGTGCATCAATCTTTGACATTTATGACAGCGCTATACAAGTTTGAAGTATTATTATTATTATTATTTATGTTATGCTATGTAACAGACAACTAGTTCGTAAAACTGCAAATAAAAGGGCTTTCATCTGAGGACTCAATCACCTTTGTGATACCTCCCTCTGTGGTAGATAGTAAATGATCAGACATTTGTTTAAATAAAAATTGAAGAGCTTTAAAAGATTACTTTAATGCACACTTGCGAGTATTTACAGTAGCATTACGATGCCTTCATAGAGTGAAGATACATTTATCACTTTCAATTTCACTTTTTAATAAAAACTGACTTTTAGCTGACTTTGGAATATGAATCACGTGAAATGCCTGAATGCCTGAATATAAAGCACAGCTGCTGTACAGTGTTGACATGACACTCCCTCCCTCACCTCTGCAGTACGGGATTAACTCGTCCCAGATTCCTGTCTCCAGGCAGTTGAGGCGAGGCGAGCCGATCAGCTCATATCCGTTATCGCAGCCAAAAACAACCTCACCGCCCATCAGAAAGTTGCTGCCGTCTCTGTGACCAAATTCTGGAGACCCGGGGTTCACACACTTCACTGGCGCTAGTTGTAAGACACACGCACACATAACAAATTAGTGGGCATATATGGACAGGTGCATCTTCTCTAACACAAACTCTTGTGGACCTGTGACTTGTTACCTGTGCAGTTTTTGCCCTCTCCACTGTACGGGTGGATACAGGTGCAGGTGTAAGAGCCGTCCGTGTTCTGACACCTTGCGTGTTTATCACAGTCCGATCCCAGAGCGCACTCATCCACATCTTAACACACACACACACAGAAGAATGTATACAGCAACGGCTATTTGATCAATTGTCAATTTGGAAAACAGGATTAGTTTTTGTTTCTGAAATATCACCAGTTTAAAAACAACATAAATGGTATTTCATAAAGTACCGAGACAGGCCGGTGGATTTCCTCCCCACTTGCCACTGTTGGTGCAGTGCACCTTGGTGTCTCCCAGCAGGTAAAAGCCAGCGTTACACTGATAGACCACAGAGCTGCTGGCATGGAAGTCCGTCCCCTGAAACAAGCCGTTCTCCAGAGGATGAGGAGGCCCACAGGAAACTCCTGCAACACATATTATTATCTCTTTTTTTTTTACACGGGATATTCAATCAGAGAGCGGTTTGTGTCTCTGCCTTACGTTCACAGGTAGGCAGAGGATGGCTCCACTCTCCTCTGTTTTGGCACTGTAGCACCGGCTCCCCCAGCAGGTAGAAGCCGGGATCACAGGACAGCTGGACCTGGGCCCCGGGGCTCACCTCCACGGTGGAGGCGTACAAGTGGGACACGGTGCTCTCCAGCTTGGGGCAATCTGGAGAGACCAGGAATGGGTTTTCACTGAGAGGTAAACTAATAGAAAAATCTAAATCCAAAACATTGTGCACATCCATTTTCAAGGCCATTGGTAGTTTTGCTAAGTTTCTCTTACCTGCACAGAAAACGCTGCTGAGATTCACTTTGACTCGGCCCACCACCCCGCTGAGGAAGTCTGGCCAGGCGAGGACGTTCCCTCTGTGGATCACATGGGAGGATGGACAGCTGCTGGCCAGGACCTTGACCTACAGTCACATAACATTCCTGTTTTAGGACTCGGTTATGTTGAATATAAAATACATGGGTTCCAATGTAATTTTATTTGATCTGAAACATCAATTACTGCATTTACCTGTTGAGGTGTGAGAACACGATCCCAGATGTTGAGTTGGCTCATGGAGCCGACGAAGGATTCGACAGGGTTGAAGCCCTCGCCCCTCTCATCCTGATCCTGACCTAAAACCAGCGCCCCACCGCCTGCAGGACACAAGTTAAAGGTCAAAGGTTAACCACAACTCACTGGGAAAGTATTCTCCTCGTTCACTTGGTTAGTGTTCATATAAAAGAATAAGATAATTGACAGAGACAAGTGACCAGGTCGAGGATAGCACTACACCTGGGATACTGGTGCCGACTGACAGGCCTTTGCCTCCGTCTGAGGGCTCCCCGTTAATGTAGATTTTCCAATCACCATCCCAGCTCCTCCAGGACACCCCGATGTGGTACCATTGACCCGTGTTCACTGCAGGACAGTCAGTGATCCGATCCTTACCGTTTACATACAGCACCCACCTGGAGGGAGGGAGGAAGAACAGTCAAAGATGATTCAATAAAAAATATACAAAGCATTTTAAGAGGAGAATAACTAGGCAGAAAGGTACTTTTTATTCCTCTAAAGGAAAGGTACTGCAAAAAAGGAGACAGACTGGAGAAATATTGAATATACTGTTGTATGTGCATTTATATTCTCTTAGCTCTGAATACATCACTGACCCATTGTAGTCTATGAGAAGGAAAGCGTTGTCGATGCCCTCCACAGCGTAGGAGACGGGCGTGCCGTAATTGTTGGTGTCTGATGACCTCATCCAGAAGGTGCAGGTGATCTCCGTCAGCGCCGGCATCATTCCATCCATCATTACGTAACCGTGAACACCAGACACCTCAAAGTCCAGGTTGAAGGCAGGGGACATCTCTGACAGGACAGAAAAAAAGCATGAATTGCTTTACCGTCTCTGTTTTTGGACTTATTCACCTGAATACGAATTTGATGCATCATCCGTCCTATAGTACCTGTCTCACACCTGGTCCCGTTGAACCCAGGGAGGCATCGGCAGGTGTAGGACCCCAGACCGTCCAGGCAGCTGGCCCCGTTCACACAGGGGTTAGGATCGCACTCGTCCACGTCCACCTCACACAGCCGGCCGCGGAAGCCCTCCAGACACTGACACCTGAGAGGCAAGCAGCAATAACCCCATCTCTAAGGTAAGTAGCAATAACAATGCTCTTTCTTCTTTATTACACTTCAAATTTTAGGATTTTAATACAAGTGTTCGACAATAAAGTATTATAATAATTCTAAACCCTTTAATGCAATATTGATTCATATATAATGATGAATGTAAAGCTCACAAATCAGGATACAGGTGCATCAGAAATCAGTGTTTCTCTTTAAATAATAATAATAATGAATTTTAAGCTGCAGGTTATGGGTATTGAAACCCTTTTGGATATGTAACATTACAACATAGCACATCTAAAGGGGACTAATAAGGTGTAGAGCTGCTTCCTCCCATCAGCATCTGTATTACCTGAAATTGTTAACGCCATCCAGGCACAAGCCTCCATTCAGGCAGGGGGCGCTGTAGCAATCATCGACGTTGACCTCACAGCGATCCCCCGAGAAGCCAACGGCACAATCACAAGCGTAGCCAGCTGTCAGGTCATCACACACTCCTCCGTTCAGACAGGGGTTGGAGAGGCACTCGTTTATTTCCAGCTCGCAACGAGACCCTGCAGACATGTGAAAAAAGAAGAAGAAAAACAGCGGCATTTTCAAAGCACTAGCTGATATGTTTTGTACACTCTGGTGTCATCTCTTATGCAAATCAATAACTCACGTGGGTAATTATCTGTTATGTATAAAATCAAATATCAAACTGATTCCCAGACTGAAAGGTAACCCGATACTTTTGTCTAACCTGTGAAGCCGCAGGCACAACTGCAGGTGAACTTGTTGACCTCGTCCACACACACGCCTTCATTCAGACAGGGAAAGGAGAGGCACTCGTTGACCTCCGCCTCACACAGGGAGCCTGAAACACATCAGGGAAAGCGTCCGGAGTCAAACAGAGATGGAGAATAAGCACAAAGTGAGATACGATGCGGTGGGTGATTAAAGGAATAGTTCACAAATGTGCAAATAATGATCATATTTGGGGCGAAGTATTCCTTGAGGTACTAAACCCATTTGGTTTTCCTTTAGTTGGTTAAGATTGCACTTATTTAGAAGTCAAGCTAAAACATCAGCACATGAAAAGCATTCTTTCTGTGCATTCATTTATTTCCTCCAAAGGTCACTTTACCTAAAAAGCCAGGTTTGCACTGGCACTGGAAGTCTCCCATGCCGTCTTTACACAGGCCTCCATTCTGGCATGGAGCAGAGTCACACTCATTGATGTCAATCTCACACTTAGCACCTGAGAGGAAAATATCGGAGGCTGTATCAAACGCTCCTCATAACAAAGTCACATACAACACAACTGTGCGATGACAGGAAATACAACGTACAAACCACTAATGGTCGTCTTATTTCTGCTGTTGAATGCTGAAAAGACCCCCGTCTTCATTGAAGTCGTTGATACATAAACACCACACCCGGTGAGTCTTACCTGTGAACCCCAGCATGCAGGTGCAGACGTATCCCGCCCCGACCTCCTCACAGGTCCCCTTATTCTGACAGGGATTCAGGAAGCACTCGTGGAAAACCTGAAGAAGCAGCCAATCAGATCAACCGTCACAAAGACAGTAAAACCCTCAACGAAAACTATCCTTCAGTTGATGTTCTGCTCATGAATTTAAATACAAATATTCACAATACTACATATATATATATTGTCTCATTTACAACCTGATATTAATATATTTTCTCTTGTATGTGTAGAAGTTTAATATTGATGACTTTATCTAGACTTAAAATGATGACAAAGTGACATTTCTTTAGACAGCTTAGACAGGATAAAGACTAACCTGACTGCTTGCTTGGTAGTCCTCAATGACCTCCGCCTCTGGCGCCGCAGTAACACTCTCCTCTTTGGGAAGAAAACTGGAGCCAAAACCTGACAATGACACCCAGGGAAAGTACAGACAATGTAAGCACAGACAAGTCGGAAAAAAACAGCAACGCTCTTTCCCCTTTGCTACCAGACTCGCAGACGGTTGTGATCCGCCTGAACAAAAGCCTGCATTCTTATAGAAAACTGGCAGCATGTCCTAACCACTGTTCATTCCCACACTTGAGGCACACACTGTTATTTATTTCCATTCTGCAGCAGAGAAATAAAACTCATATTATTTTCCCGATCCCGTGCGGTAATTTATTTTCCGATTGAGCCGTCACAACACCGATCAGACGGCACACAACTGGAGCGACGGCAGCGTGTTTTGAAACTGTTGAAAGGCTGTCACACTGAACAGGTCCATTTATTTCGCTCTCTGCAGACTTCACTTGGCATGTCTGGAAATTGAACAAAAGTAATACATGCCAACTAAACTCAGCACTTACGGTGTTAAAATAGAAGTCTGCTGTGTGAAAATATGCAAATGTCTGCTAAATTAAACTGGAGCTACAATCGTATAGTTTTATTTGATGAAGCTAAAAGATGAGTCCTTCCTTCAACACTGCAGGAAATACACGGCTTCCTGCGGTTAATATCTATTCAGATCTTGATCCAATTCAGAATGTATGAAAGTCACATTAAATCTGCTTTGTTTCAATGTCCTAAACTACTTCATTTCAATCTCCTGAACCAATAAATAATGGACATTTTCCTAAGGTGTGTTCAACTTTTATAGGTATTTATTTATTATGACAGAAATTGGAGAAAGCCAGTACTGGTGAACAATTTGTTCTATATTTATATTTCTGAATAAAGTGAAATGTTTTTGTTCCAACAAAGGTGCACATTAATCATTCTGAAAAGGGCTGACAATGTTTTTTATACATGTCCAATGTATTTGTAGTTTAAGCATCTCCAAATTAGAATTCAAGTGTGGTCTAAGAAAGCCTAAAAAAAGGTAAGAAATCACCTGTTACTTACTACTACTACTACTACTACTACTACTACTAATAATAATAATAATAATAATAATGCAATTCATTTATATAGCGCTTTTCAGAGTACTCAAAGAGACTTTAAACAACATTTAATATATCCTAAAAGCTATGCAATAAAACAAATAAAAACAATAAGAACATGGAACACACAGTCATACTTTAAAAGCAGTTCTGAAGAGGTGGGTATTGATTTGTGATAGGTCAGTGCAGTGCAAAATAGAGGTGTATGTGTGCGTGTTTGTTTTGTCTGGTCACTTACTGGAGCAGTGCTGTATGGTGTTTGCGCCGGTGATGGTGGTGGTTCCATAGAAAGGACAGGAGAGGCAGTAGGAGCGGCCATGTTCAGGCTGGTAGTAATCTTGGGGACATGGGTAACAGGGAACCAGACCGGTGCGGGAGAAATGGCCGGCTGAACAGGGAACTGCAGGAGTAGAGACCAGAGACGATTAGAATAGAAGTGGAGGAATACACCGGAGCAGAATCGCCCAAAAAATGGCCTTCGCCGGTTTATTTAGATTGCGGTTGACGTTTTAAAAGGAAACTCATTTCTAGGCCTTTCTGATATAATTGCACATGAACGGCAAATACTTACAGACACTTTTCTGTGAAAAGGCTGGAACTATATTTGTTTTTGTTACCTTAGCAGTGTTTGGAATAACTTATGAAGGATCAAGGCTTTTCCAATTTAAAATAGGCAAGTGGATTGGACATTAAGGGCGTGCGGTCCACAATGTCAGACTGTATCACCTCCGCACTCCATCTCGTCCACTGCTCCTCGGGTGACAGTCGAGGTTTCGTCGGGACAGACGAGACACTCCCTGGCGCCAAAACCAGGCTGGAAGTGACCCAGCGGGCATGACTCGCAGATTTCCAACCCATTCAGAGAGTTACTACCAGGCTTACACTGCCCTGCAAACACATGCAAGTCATGAGCAGCATGAGCAATATTCTGACCTAGAAAGAACATCAAAACTACATCTCCAATTAACAAATGGTGCATTTATGTTAATTTACATCTTAGGACATGTATGACAATTCAGCTTTATTTGTGAACTATTTGTATATATTTCATCCTGGCTGTGGTGCCAAATGAGCAGGTCAAAGTTATTTGCAAAATGCAGACTGTGTGGAACGCATCTAACCTTTGCATTCAGCGACGCTGCGGGAGTGCAGGTAGGCGGTGGAGGTTTCCTCAGGGCAGGACTTACACTCCAGCTGACCCTCCTGGTCCTGGTAGGAGCCAAGCCAGCAGCTCTCACACTCGTTATATTCCAGAGAGAAGTATGTGCCCACCGGACATTGGACTGCAACGGCACAATTACATCTTTACTTGATAAACATAAAGCTTTTAAAGCATTATTAGAGTCTCAAAATCCCATCATTTAATACAAAGATAGAAGAAAGAAGCAAAATGTCTTCGATGATTGGCTGTAGCCTCCATTCACTCACCGCACATCCTGCCTTTGAGCACTGAGCCCGGTCTGCAGAACAAAGAGGGCTTCTTGCTCTCCAGAGATTTGGGATCGGCTACAATCATCTCCGAGGACAGGTGGAAACTGGACAGCGGCTGCTTGGCCAGCGTCCGTCTCAGGCGATTGGTCAGTTGCTCCAGGGTCCGCAGGAGTCTCTTCTGATTGGCCACCTCTATTGAGTCGTTCCTCGACAGGGGCAGAGGGATGCTTGCTGGGAAAATGGACAAAGTTTAAAGGACCAATAACAAGTGATGGCATTAAATATATTTAAAAACTCATATCTAATAGATATAGAACACAGACCAGAACCTATCCATATATTCTCTGCACAGAAAAGGTCAACAAACACACAGGAAATCACGTTTAATATACCTGTGATATTGAAAAAGATCTGGATCTTTTGTTCTCTGGTGGGACCTGTGATTTTTCGGTGCCTCTTGGTGCGGTAGTGAGGCTGCATGCTCCTGCCTTGCTGCTGCTGCTGCTGCTGCTGCTGCTGTCGCCTGGGAAGCTGCCGGGTGCCCGGGGCAAAGCCTGACTCAAAGTAGGCGTAGTCCTGGGCACCCTGAGGACCCCAGCTGTTGCTCCAACCCCCCGGTGCTGATAGATATTAGACCGGGAGAAAAAATGAGCGAATGAGATGCTTCAATTAAAAAAGAGGTGGGATGTTTCGTGAGGGTGTATTTTGTCCTACCGATTGAAAATCCGTTATCGTAGTCGTAGTTGTACTCTAGACAGTGACCCTGAGACATCACCTCCAGCTTGCAGGTGACTTCACCGCTGCTACAAATGTTGGGGAGCTGTTAAGAAGAATCAAAGAAAGCTTCATGTATTTGACAGTTGATTCACAACAGATATGTGTCTATGCGTATTTCTATATCCTCACCATGCCTCCCAGTTTGGTGTTGAACTCCCCAGTAAACGACTTGATCAGGTCCACATCGTCGCAGCGAGAAGCTTTGAACAGCATCTCGAATGGTTTGAGGCCGTTGTTTGCTATACGGTTCACTGGGAGAGACAAAAAACTTGTTGAACTATTTAATTTAATGTTTCAAATCCAAGAGCATCCAAGAATGATGTGCACATACAGGTTTTTATATCCACAGCAGTAATAAAATGTAACTGTGGCACATTATAGACAGTAGCTAACAAAATAACGAAAAGATAAGTGACACAATACGAGTGCTGCGCTCACCTGAGCAGTCGGGTCTGTTTGGCGAGTAAGGCGGCTCCCACACGCCATTGTAGGCGCAGAAGTAGCTGTGCACCGCATCCTGAGTGAAGCTGTAGCCGTCTTTACAATGAAGAGTACAGTTCACGCCCTCCTCTTCCTCAGAGCAGAAGAACTCCCCGTTCACTGGGACGTACGGCTGGTCACAGGTCGTCCCTGGGCAGACGCACACAGTGTATAACAACTCACGTTGACACACAATATTTGATAATGTCATCATAAACAAGATGAATCCACACTGGAATTCGAATATGTCCTTTTTATACATAATTTTGCAATGTCTTTTATTGCATGCACTACTGTCTAGTCTCAGATTTTGATAATATTTCTCTTATATTAACTGTTTTATCCTCAAGAAGTTCTTTATAGATGCTTAAAAAGGACATTAAAAAACTAAAAGCACAGTTTGAACATACTAAATAAACAGTAAAAGTAATAAAAGTGGGGTTGTGAGTCAGATTTGTACCTTGCACCGTGATGGTGAAGTTGCAGGTGCGGCTGTTTCCTGCAGCGTCAGTCGCTGTGTACTGGACCAGAGTCTCTCCTACTGGGAACACAGATCCTGGAGTATGGCTACTGGTCACGGTGAGGCGCCCACCTGAGCGAGACACAAAAATGTTGGTTGTAGACATACAAAAGTAGATCATATATGTTGACAATTTGGTGCCAGAATTGCGACACCAGACATCCTTGTTCAATTATATGGACGTCAAGCAAAACAGATGAAAAAGAGCCCTAAAATAATAAGGAGTACTTAAATAATTCCCAAGGTGAAATATGAACAATATGGAAGATCAGCACATCTTAGTTGCTTTTATTAAAACAGAATTTTCCAAGTTCAGAGTTTTTTCTCGAGTTAAAAGTGTTACTCTCGTTATCCTGCAGAGGGCAGTCTTGACCTTGCCCCCCTTTTCCAGGACTAAATGAGTCACTCTTGGTCAAAAGTTATGTTAAACAATATGTTGACATGGGAATGATATATCTGTGCATCACACGGCAGCAAGAAAATCCAGCTCTTGGGATTAGTGACGGAAAACTGCTTCAGTCTGGTTGGCTTGAAAAAAAAAATCGGAATGTGAAGAGTGATGCACAGAGCCCGAGGAGAGCCAGCGGTGATGTGATGTGAGGAGTGTGTGTGTGTGTGTGTGTGTGTGTGTGTGTGTGTGTGTGTGTGTGTGTGTGTGTGAAAACGCCAAAGGTCGACACTAAGGCTGAAAACAAAAAGGAAAAACAGGGAAAACATCTGGACTGCAAGTGTGAGCGACATGGACAAGAATAAAAAAAAAAAGAAAGTGGGAAAAATTACTGATTGACCTTTTGTTTCACTCCATTAAGGGCTGACACACGTCTGGCCTGCTGGAGTCTGGTGTCTCCCCTTATAAATAGCCTGTGTGTGTACGTGTGTGTGTGTGTGTTAATGTGTGTGTCTACGGAGTCACAACTATATATATAGCGCTGGCATCAGGGTGTGGGCCTGGAAAAACAAAACACTGACGTCGAAGCAGTGCCGGGCTGACGTTGTGCGGCCCGAAGCAGCCGCAGGAGCAGCGGCAGCCTGTTATTACAGTGTATGTGTGCAGGACGAGTGTGTGTTTGATCGGTTGGGTGGGGTGCGGGGACGTGGGGGGGTTGGGTGCACCTCTGCGGACAGGTAGGGCAATCAGCACGCTGGGCGAAGATTGAGGATGTATGCGCTCATGCCTGCACAAACGCATATCTGCGCTGTGTGCAAAATGTGTGTGTGTGTATATGAGTATGTGTGTGTGTGTGTGTGTCTGTGTGTGTGTGTGTGTGTGTGTGTGTGTGTGTGTGTGTGTGTGTATAGAGCCAGAGCCAGTGAATTACATGGGTCTGGCTGTGGGCTGGTACCCTGGAGAAGTCTGGTTTGTTGTCTGTCACCACCGCGGCTGTTTGGGTGCAGCTAGCGCGCCAGGAGAAAGTCAGCTTGCTCTGCGATATTTAGTCTATTTGGCAGAGTGGCATTGATGCACTTCTTTATAGCGGGATCAGTCTGAATTGCTAAGCACCAAATAGCGAGCCCAGTAGGCTGAAAAGAGAGACTAACGGGTTGCATGTTAAAGTCAGTATGCACCTCCTGACCTCTTGAACTGCCCTTGAAGAAGAATAAAAACACAATTTTTGTCTTTGTGCACGGGAATAAAATGATTGCTATGTGGTTTAGAGTCATTATTTGGAGAGCTGGAATAAAAAAATAACTGGTTGTGTTAATTTATTAACACTTACTGGTTCAACCCTGATAGATTCAGGAGTATAAATGCAGCGCTATGCGTAATGCCGAAAGTTATGGTAATGCTGAAGGGTCAATTAAGCTAAGACGGTGATTAATACCCAGATTATATTGTGCATTGCAATCTGATTTATCCTCCGTATAAGTCACATACTGTGTGATCACATGACTTTACAAAAGAATGTGTAGAAAATGGATGGAAATAGTGCAAATTCTCACAAAAGAGCTAAAAAACACCTGCATCTCTCTGCTGCCTTTTAACTTTAATGACATTAGCAGACACTATGACAACTTAATTTGTCCACTGGTCCATCTCTATCTCCCTTTTCTCTCTCTTTCTCTCTCACAACGTCAATCCATCCTCTCACCGTTGGACCATATGTCCAGTCAGTGTCTCCCAGCATGAATCACACACACAGACAGACGCTCACAAAGCCCTCTCCTGATCCCCTTTTTCCAGTCACCAAACGGAAAAGATCCTGTGTAACCATCATCAGTGGAGGAAGAGGGTGGAACAGAGGAGCGAAAGAATAAACCATCTCCGGGGACGCCGTCTGAGAACGGCGGCCAGACATACCTGAGTTGTCGGAAAACTGTGGCACCTCCCAAACGGCCGCCGTCTCCGTGTCTGTGGCCTGGATAGTGGGCGGCGACCTGCACCTGTCAATCACCGGGGGCTCCGTATCTAGAGGGCGATACGAGGTCGTTAACTGTGGGTTGTAATGACCAGATGGAGAACAAACAATAAAAACATTTGCGAACATATAACACATCAGTCACTTCACAATTCATAAACACACAGTATCTCCCGAGACTGGAGCAGATTACAGTCGTATTAGAGAAACACATTGCTTTTTTTTCTTCTACACAGCAGTACAGAGTGTCAGGGGGCACGAGTTAAACACATGTCTCTAATAAAAAACCACAGCGTTCCACCACCATAATAACATATGGAAATGTTCACGGCTACCATGCTCGAGGTTCCCCCCCCCCCACCGACTGTTGTGATTATCGAGCGGTTGACACAGGACACCCCCGTTTTTCCTCTCAGCGTAAACCCTGTTTGGCACCTGCTGGAGGAGGACAAGCTCCCTGACTCGCGAGCGCGTCAATTAATTCACAGTTTTACACTGAATGAAAGAAATAAGCTGCAGCACAGAGGCAGCCGGATGGAGAGGCCGTCCTGGAAGAGGCCACTGGGTCAAACCTCACAAAGGTGAACGCGAAATACCGACTTTAACTTGTGGAGTGCAAGTATGTATAATTAGGTTTAAAGCAAAAATATTGACTCTTTAAACACATTCACTCTGTCGCTAATTGACACAGTTCAGTTTTTTTTCTCCTCAGCATTTCAAATCATTGTCAACTTTATTTGATGTTTACTCTAGTCCCCCAAAAAATATGCTGCCCTGGGTGTGTATATATATATATATATATATATATATATATATATATATATATATATATATATATATATATATACACACACACACTCTCCAGCAAGGTCTCTTTAGTGAGATCACAACAATCATAATCTACAGATCTTGTTGTAAGCAGTTTCATGAACAAACTATTTTCTTTCAACCATAGTTGTACAACCAATGTATTTAAACGCTTACATTACAATTTGTCAGCACTGCCATGCACGCATAAATGTTCCATCAATCATCTGAAACATATTGTATACAAAGCCGCACAGCTGTGTGTACTTGAGCCAGCAGAAGACAAAACAATAGATGGGAAGCCAAAGAGCTAACGGCAGTGTTATGTTATGAGGGAGACGCCTCGCCTCAGTCAGATGAGATGTCTTGATATCTTTTTGTGTGTATATAATATTTATGCGATTATAGCTTCCTTCAAGTAGCGTCATAGACATTGTTTGATTGACGGATGCGGCCTCCGGAGGGATGAACTCACCGATGACAGTGACGGTGAAGGAGCAGTTGGCCTGGTTCCCCGAGCGGTCGGTCCCAATGTAGGTGATGGTTTCCTTCCCAATGGGCAACAGCTGAGGGGGATTATACACTGGCTTCACCTGCACCACCACCTGAAGAAAGGAGAGACACAAACATACGTAAAGAACTGACCACAAACTGGACTTAATAAGTGATGTGATGATGTCGTGAGATCCGGTTGTCCTGTGCTGAGATGTCTAAAGTGGGTTAAAAGGACTTGTTTTGGTTAAAAATCAGTTCATAATTCACTTTACAAATTATATGAAATTCCGCAGATTGTGAACCGCTGTCGTAAATCCGTGAGTCACTTTGCTGACTGAGAAGTGTTATATAGAATATATTAAATTAAAAAATGATCTGGAACATGTTTCATGTTTGTTAAATAGCCATTTATCTAGCAAAATAATCCAAATATTCTCTTGTTTTTGCTTCGGAAATGTAAGAAATAGCAGAATTTTACATATTAACTATTAAAATATTTAATGCAAATAACGTATAGTTGCACCCTATTACTGGACACTTAAGTATCTAACCTCTTCTTTAGAGTTGTCGGCAGCAGTCGGGACATTCCAGCTAACGTTGGCGGTGCCGCGTCGCTCATCCGTCCCCGCAACGATGTTCCCGGGACACTGGATCTTCGGCGGTTCAGAGTCTGAAGAGACACAGAAACAAAACAATATGTTTCAGATAAAGCATCAGACGAGAACCACGCAGACACTGCACAAGCTTCATCTGATTCCAGCTAATTTATTAACATACAGTACGATTTAAATACTGCAGATGTTCCCTCCGTAGACACTGACCTCAGCCTGCTCCTTGTTATCACTGAGGAAGTGGATGTGTGATGTCATCTGATCTCTTTAATAACAAGACATCACACACTCATTATCGGTCTTTACTGAATCAAACACAGAGTGTACCGCTGTCGTTGTTCCAACCAGACGAAATACCACTGACGTAACGACACGCCGCGAGCCATCAGGCCACAACGGTAAAGAGACGACCTTAATGGAGACAGAAGGGAAGTGACCTATGACACATGCTGTATGATATTCTAAAACACATTCATTAAAAATTAAGCTCCACCTTGGATACATTACATCTTGATAATCAGGCTGCAGCCTCCTTTACCTTTGGAGCTTAATCTTGCAGAGTCCTGTTAAGTAACTGTGTAAGTGATGCTTGTAAATATTAATCAATTATTATACATCACTATCTAATCAACACAATGATAGCGGCGGTCAACGAGCATAAAGAGGATGCTTGGCTGTAACTGATCCATGAGTGTTATTTCTGGAAATCTGAGCAACAAAAAAAAGGTGTAGATAAATGAAAGTAGCGTAGCTTTTGATCCGGGATTAAAGGGTTGAAATGTAAACTCTGACTTTCTTCCACGTTATGATCGTGCTGATGTTACCTTAATCTGCACCCATCAGCCACCATGACCCCTGGACCAAAATGCTCCTTCCCTTTGGTTCATTCCCTGTGCAGCATGTTGTAATAATATTCAGAGCAGCTCAGTTCAACTAAGTTCAAGCCTGCAGTCAATGAGTTAAGCCTCCGAGAGTTGAATCTCCCATCGATAGACAGCGGTCATGCCTGTTGCGTTGTGTAAGGGAGTTGCTCCCATCTGGACCTGATGACCATCCACTTAGGCATCCATCTCTGCTAAACACTAACACACTTAGCTCCAATCGGCTCCATTCATCTTCATAACAAGGGAGGAGTATTTCACTTTTTCTGTCATCAACATGAAGTGAGAGGCAAAAGAAGCCAGAAGTTTATGAAGAGCCCTTTCAACTCGGTGATAACTTTTTATATCTTGATCTCCTCAAAGTGTGCCATCGATCTTTCTTTTGTCTCATCTGTATTTTCTTTTTAATATCTGCCTTCTCACTCCCCTTCCGTCAGCCCATCTGTGCCTGAGGGGATCAGAAAAACTCATCTTCTCTCCACCACCCTGTTGTAAACCACCGACAGATGACTCATCCTCCCCTCTCACCTCCCTGTCCGCCCCACCTCTCCATTCGTTTTTCATCTTTATGGCACCTCTTCCTCCCCTTAACGACAGCAGTTCCTTCATTAGCAAACTTTCACCGTGAGGAAATGAGAGGACCGAGGACGCTCTGCACCACCTGCTTCACCTGCCAGGCATCTGGAGGGCTGCAGTCCATTACAGTGATCTCCAGCCCAGTCAGAGCGGAGGGGAGAGACGCGAGAGCTCGGACACAGTGTGCTTCGAGTTAGCAACCTGAGGCCCGCTTCAAAAAACGGGGTTAGCGCCATTCCCACCATTCACAAAGTGGAGAAAAATACAGACAAAAGAACAGAGGATGGAAAAATGTATCCCTCAAAGTTTCCTGCTGTTTTCTTCTTATAACTGCCTCTCTATTCACTTATTCTGAAGCTTTCCTTTTTGCATTTTTAACCCTTCTGTGTCATCCATTCTAACCCTGTAAAATGAACGATGTCAGTGTTGTCGTCAGCTTTAATGAACTTATGTCGACACTACAGCAGGAAGGAAACCTCACTGGCAGGTACAACCAAAAGACGTGAATTACTTTCTGGGCATTAGGAGTGTTGGTAAGTTGATGCTAGCTTTCTGCTAAGCTAATCACCTCCCGCTCTCGGATGCAAGGGTGGTATCAATCAATCCAACTTAAACTACAATATATTGTAACTGACATTTGTGTCTTGACCTCTGACCTCAACATACTTCACATCCTTGTTAAGACCCTAGAACTCATGTTTAGCGCTTACAGTTCAGCCTTGAGGTCTAAACTATTGTACACACACACACACACACACACGTTACCTAGACAGACGGCTTTATAGGCGTTAGCGGTCCAGTTTCCAGAGCTCATGCACACAGCCTTCCTATTTCCCTGGAGACTGTAACCTTGCCGGCAGGCGAGGAGGCAAGCGGAGCCTGGGAACACCGTCCTCTTCCCGCAGGCCGGGGGCGACAGCACGATGTTCTTCAAGGCCACGATGGGGGGACAACGCACCTCTGGGGAGAGAGAGAGAGAGAGAAACCAAGAGATGAATCTGATGTTGATTATTTTGTTCCTGAAAACTTCTCTGCAGAAGAACTCAGGAATCTTCTTGTTTATTGATAAGTACCAAAAAGAGTTGTTGACCATTACTGAAATCTAGCTTGCTGCAGAGAAATAAATCAAGTGAGTATCAGAAGATGAAAGTCAGAACAGAACCAGCAAATAAACCTTTTCCAGGATCACCAGCGAGTTTCCTGTGGTTTTACCCGGATGTGATAAAATCTTACGTTCAGCTGCAGCTCAACTCTAAATGCCAACTATAAAGCTATTTCCAGGGGTTGTGTATCAGAAACTGGCTCAAAAACACCACACATTTGGTCGTGAATCAACCGAAGAAAGCACTAACCACGGGACTCAAACATTGGAGGCTTTTTGTGCATTTTTTTGGGATGCAGGCCAGCGAGGCTTTCACTTGATGATAGATAGATCTCATTCTTTCCCTCCTGTTGCATGGGCTTTAGCTGAAGGAGCTATAAAGGGGGAAAATCACTGAGAAATTTCAATCAGATGTAAAAAAAAAAATATCTCTGCGTCCTCTCAGGGCGGCCAAGGCGATCACGTTTCACCACAGTGCAAACAAACACTAAAACAAATCACTCAGCTGCAGCCCACAGAGCCTCTTAGCTGCGTTAAAGAGGCAGCGACAGTCTGCGACCGTCAAACAAACAAGCTGTCGCTCAATCAGACCGCGGGGGAGAGAGAGCTGGTAGTTATCGATACTCAGAGAGAGATTTTCCCGGAAGCAGAGCAGTCGTAGTTTTTAAAATAGCCCAGCGAGCTGGTTGGTTGGAAGTGAGTCAGCGCGGGCCAGAGCGGTGGGGCCGGAGGTTTGTGGCTGTCACACTGTCCTTTTTTTGTGTGTTGTGTGCCTGACCTGAGTGCTTCTGCGGTGGGCACGAGTGTGTACAACTATTTTAACTTAACTATCAGTTTTGAAGTGTGTTGGTAATTGTGTGTGCCTGCGAGAAAGCAGATGTATCTCGGGATGATGTCGAGGGGATCTGCGCAAACACAGACCATGTGTTTAACCGCCGTGCGTGTGTGAGTGTATGTTCGCGTGTGTGTTTACATATGTGTGCAACACCACATTTTTTTACAGAGGAATACCCCCTGATAAATAGTCTTTCTGTTTCTTCAGTCGGAGAGGAATCACTGAGCGAAAGCTAAACAGATAACACAAGGTTCGCAGTGAGATACACCACAGCCTTCGAGAAAGATGTCCTGCTCCAGAAATATATTGTGTGTGTGTTTATTTAAACGCAGGTCTGTACGATTCATCATGGAAAATAATGTAAGTTGAATAGCCAAATAAAGAAATGTAATTCAACTCGACAGATGAGCGAAACCGAAGATGGGTGAAGATGTGACAAAACAAATAAACTAGTAGTTGAGATGGATGAATTAATCTGGAGAGGACACAAGTGCATTTAATTAAACTGTGACTTATAGATTTATACAAGGATGTTTGTCAAAAACCTGCTGTAATTGAAGAACTTATAACCAAACACACCGAACAGATGTTTCACTCGGCATCAATTGATGAAACTTTGCTTTGTTTCCTCTCTTCTCCTGTTGGCAGCTGGTGGAGAGAGTGAGCGGCTAACGGGAGAAGCACCATCAGAAGTAACACACAGGCCGATGTAGAGGTTTGGAGGTGATGCAGGCTTACCCACACACCGAGGTTGGGATCCACTCCACTGGGAGTTGGGCTGGCAGGTGAGTCTGGAGTCTCCCTCCAGCCTGTAGCCTCGCTCGCAGCCCACCTGACACTCCACTCTGCGGGAGGCGGCGCCTTCGCTGCACCTGAGGGAGCCGTGCTGCGGCCGAGCGAGGGGCGAGCAGGAGCGAACTGCCGGATGAAACAAACATAAACATGAGGATCCGATCCCCCTAAACAAATACAATCCAATTTGTATGTTGTTATATTTCACTGGATCCATGTCACGCGTTGCTTTACTCATTTTGAACCTCCTTCTACTCATTGCAGCTGTCTTTGCTGTATATTTTTGAAAACTGAGAGAGAAGGAACATCTCTTTCGTTTAACAATGGAAAGTTTAGAGAACCTGAATCTGAAAGTGATTGAAGGCAAAAGCAGCAGACAAAGATAAAACTAATGTTCAACTAATGTTAACGGTTATTTTTTTTACAAGCCTCTAGAAAAAAATCTGCATGTATGCTTCTTCAAAATGACTAAGACAAGCATCATTTAGATTGTATATTTTCATGCTGAATATGAGTAACTTATAAACACATGTACAATATAGCCATCACAAGAGTCGGATAAAGCAGTAAATCAACAGCAGGAATGTGCAGCACCATCATCATCATCCTCGTTTACAACTTGGGACCTATCATTTAACCCAAAATGTGAAAGTCCCTTTGAAAAGTACAAAAAAATCATCATGTGTGTCTTGTTGTGCGTTATGCTGAGGTCTAGAAATGGGTGTGTAGTGTGTTATTTCTCATCACCACCCAAAGACAGACAGACGGTTCGGGGGAGACCCCCTCCCTGAGGGCTCGACTGGCTGGGAGGTCCGACAGTATATGTGGCAAAGACTAGACTTAGTGTAACACATACAAGCAGACATATGCACACACACTCAGCAAATATATACCCAAAAGCTACTACTATAAATCTTCAACAGACACCCTTGAATATTCAGTGTCTTGGTATTTCCGTGAGTCACACTGTTGCCGTCTTTCTATTAAAAAAAAGTTCCTCATTATCTCCAACTCCCTCTTTCCTTTCTCCCTTCTTGAACTCACACACACTCTTGCGTCCTCCTGCACAACCTTCTGTCTTTCCTTTCCTCGTCTCCTTTTGGTCTGTTCTCCATGAACTCACTCTCGCTTTCTAAACGATTCCTCCCCACCTTCCTTCCTCATAACATCTGGCCTGGCAGAGCTCAGTAGTCTCCCAGTAGATGTTGATTCCTTCAGTCTAAACACACATGATCTCAATACACGGCAAGAAATCTTTACACGCTGCCACACACAGACTCACTGGAGCATGCAGAACGAGTTAGCACAACGAATACCCTTCATCTTGACGTGTCAATTTAATGCTATACATGTTTATGAAGGTTCACAGAGATCAATCAGAAGGGAGGCGGCAGGCGGTGAGGACTTTGATGAGGAGTCATAAGACACGTGTGGTGAGGAGGATCCTGCTGGGATCAATGGACGAGCTCGTCTGTTTGTGTGTAATCACCTCATATCCGGGGGATTATAAGGTAAAATGCTGTGGTCGCACTTTTTAAGTACACACTATTTAGCATTAGTATAGCATGAATACACAGTGAATTCATCATTTATAAAGCATTGTTCAAACGTTTATTAGTTACTCATTAGTATGCAATTCATAAACACAGTTATAAATGTTTTATTCTTGATTGATAAGCTCTGGTTTTCTTATTAATCATCTATAAGTCTTTAATACCTAATTTACAAATGCATAAAGTATGAAAAGCTAAGCTTATTAATAAAGAATGATTTTTTAACTGTGTTTATGAAATTTATACTAATGAGGGTTGGAACATGCAATATTTATAAATGATGAATTCAGAGTCTATTCATGCTTTACTAACGCTAAATAGTGTGCACGTATTATAAAGTGCTTCCAATGCTGCAACTGCGTCATGCAAGACAACATAAAGTCTCTAATACTGTAAAAACAAATGCTATAATTAAAATGTCACATGAGTAATTTATACATTTTGCATCCTTCATTTAGCAAACAAATCACCAACATAAGGTTGGTACATGTCTTGCAAGCTACAATATTGGTGAAGCGTTTCAAATGGAGATAAAATGTTGTGAAAAGCTTCACCTTCTGAACTAAAACCAGCAACATTAGCAACACTTTGCTGATGTTGTCAGACTTTTTGATGATTCTCTCTTCTTTTTGGGAAGGGGTTGCTTTGTGGTGTAGGATTGTTGTTGCCAGCGCTGGAATAGAAGGGTGAGGGTTTGCTGCCAGTGTATCAGGCTTTCAGCATCTGAAGGGACGTGCACACACATCTGCATTTGTAGAAGCGCCAATAGAAACACTCTCTCTCCAAAATGACCTGCGATTGGGCAAAGTCTTCTTTTCCAAAGCCAGAACGCAGAGCCAAGAGGAGGCGCAGAGGTCTAGTTTTCTCTCAGACCACTTCAATTACAATACGCTGTAAGATTATGATGTCCAACAGAGACAAAAATAAACTGCCTACCCAAGCATTAAGTCATTTTTTCAAGTAAAAACACCAGAAAGTCTCTGGTTCCAGCTTCTCAAATACAGAAAACTTTCATTATGAACTGAATTTCTTCGGGTTTTGGACCAAACAAACAATTCCAACCTTCATCTGGGATCTTTTTTATTTCATCATCATGCATCAGGCCTGCTTCTTGCTCACCTTTGCAGCTGGCAGGTATCCCCGACCAGAAGCCATCGGCCTGGCACAGTCTGATGCCGGTTCCCTGGAGGTCAAATTCTGGTTGGCATCGCACGCCACAGGCCGCATCGAAGTGGTTGTTACATACATTCTGGATGAAAAAGCCATTTTCTGGAGGAGACAGTGCTGGACAATATACCACTGGAGGAGGAGGAGGAGAAGGAAGAGGCCAAAGAAGAAGAAGAAGAAGAAGAAGAAGAAGAAGAAGAAGAAGAAGAGAGAAACATTTTGGTCAAATCCTGAATTTCATATTATAGTGAACAAAAAAAGGTGTTAAACTTAAACACACACACACACACACACACACACACACACACAGAATCTGCTGGTGGGAACTGCAGACAAAGTGGAAAGGTTATACTCCTAACAAAAATGATAACAAAGAGTAAAAGCAAAAAAAATTACAGGTTGTCAAACATCACCTCCCCAATCTACACAGAGGGAGGAAGAGAAAGCAAAACGCAGTCCAAGAAAGAGATGATTAATGAACATTGTTTTGTTCAGACGAACCGCTGTGTGGAAATCACTGGCTCATTCTGCAGACCACTCAAATTACTGGAAGCAGATTCACAATACGCAGAACGCTCTTATAATAATAGTAATGAAAATAACCTCATACTTCTTTGGAATACTTTGTTTCCGTTCCAGTTGATTCATCGTCATGTATCAGTACATTTCCACCATCCTGCTTGGCCGCAAATTCTCCCATAACGCTGCTTTATGAAACATTCCCGTGTCAAAGCTTGTACATGAACTCAAGAGGCCTGGAAATCCTGCTCTGACGTAAAGTCTGCGCTTGGATGAAAATATTCTTCATTGGTACTTTGTCACCGTGAGGGAGTCACCTCCTGCATCGCTGTCATGCCGTGTGGCATCGAGGCAACAACGTTAAATCCTATCTCGCCATAGCCAAAGCATCAATTTCAGACAGTCAAATTGTATGTTCTGGCTCATGAGGGATATATTCAAGCTGCATTATGGTTCCTACGCGTCATTACAGGGTCATAAAAGAGGCTCCGACTACATGAGACGTGGAAATATAATCAATAATGTGGTGCCTTTTTTCCTGGACTTTTCCTCTTGATGTATAGTGAACTTGGCGTTCGGCTGTTAAGAATTAATAATGCTCAGACTGACTGTCAGTTTCAGTCGTGGAAAACATTTAAAATGGAAAAGTTTTTTATGAACATCGAATCCCTAATTTGTTTTTATAAAGCTCACGACATAAAGCGTCAAAAGTGATTTTCTGCTAATGCGCACACAAGTGTCGGGATCGAGAGCCATCAAGACTGAATCAAACAGAGCCGACGGTGCAGTTAACAGATTAGCGGCTCTCACCCTGGCAGGTCATGCCGATTGGCCGATATCCCGGCTTGCAGACGCAGTCGTTGAGGGAGGTGCTGCCGGGCTGAGAGGTGTGCTGCGAGTCGGGACATGACAGGCAGGTGCTCAGGCCTCCTGGTGCTCCCTCTGGTTTATAGGTGCCTGGTGGACACGCTGGTGGGACGAGAGGAAAAACACTGCAGTTACAAACCAACACTAACAGAAAAAGACACGGCTGGATGGAAAGATTGGATGATGGACATCTATAAAAGAAAATTACGTTGAAATGAAAAACTGATAATTAAAAACTGTGTGACTGAGACCGATTTTATAGGGGAGACTTTAATCATATTCCTGTCTGGACATGAAATGGCGGAAAAAGTTGCATAAATGACATAATGAGCTCACTTGGGAAGGTAAAAAAGACAAGTTCAGTTCAGCATCTTAATTGTTCCAAGCCGGGAAAAACGACAGAACGTTTTACTTTGCGACAATCAAAGAAAGGTTTATGAGCATCTACAAGCAGCTATACGGTCCGCCTGTGAGCACACATGGGCTACATTAGAAACCCCGTTTGATCACCTGCACGCGCACACACACTCTCACGGACACACACAGACAGACACGCGGTAATAAAGTGTGTTTCCTATTAGCGTCACCTGCGTCCGATCAGAGGACATGCTGCAGAGATGAAGCAGCAGGGGTCATATGAAGGTCCTCCAACATTCTTTCATTCGCCATCAATCAACTTCCCGTCGGCGCATCATTTGTGTTGCAGAGGAGTAAAAAAAAAAAAGAATGACTGTTTCCATTGCATTGGTCTTATTGGGGGTTTAAAGGTTACTTTCACATGGGATTGTTCATAAAGTACGGATTAACTGATCAAACCTGTGATTCAGTGAATTATATCCAGTGACGTAATGCGGCTTTAGTTCTGGTATCAAGTGATCTCATACGTCTCTGATGTTTTTTGATTAACTACTTTGAATTAGCTCCAAAGTTCTGATTATTTGAATTATGTTATTACCAGGAACAACAGCCCTTATCAGCCATTATACAAGTAGATTCACACAAGCAATTTTCTGCGTGGGCAATTTCTATAATTCACAGCAATTATCTGGTGCACTTTGCAGGGGAAAAGCTTTATCAGTTGCTCCCCAAAGTTAAAGCAATTTTCTTCTGTGCTGATTTGGTTCCGCGTCTCCAACCCACTTGAAAAAAGGAAGCTTATCCAGACAGCACAAACAAATTAGAGCCACTAAGCATGTGTTAACTGCATGAACGTATGACTCAAACCAACTGTTCTCATGTCACGTCCAGAGTCCAGAAAAATCTCTCAGGAGTTTTAACTTTCGTATCATCAATTGATCGTTTGGTCCACTGGATGTCAGAAGGTAATTATGACCGCCTGCTGTGGTTTCCAGGAGCCCTGGGCGGCTTTTCCGGTGACTTATTTGATTTAATCGTCAGTCTGAAGCCCAAATGTACTCTGTTAACACGTTTGAGAACCATCAAGAGTGGAGTAATCACTGACATTTTAGCTCCATAAAGCGCTAAAGTGAAACCAGAACTGTTCCAAGAGTAAGGAAACCTCATTCAAAGTCCCATTAACATGTGTTACTACGCCAATAACTAAAAATACAGCTTTGGAGCAACAGTATGGTGCCTCATATGTCTTGATGAGGATGATAGTTTATTGAGAAACTTCTGTTTCATAATGGCCTTTAATGAACAGCATTTCCCAAAAGCCCACAGAGCTTCACAGGCTTAAAGTTACAGCTCGAGTAGAGGAGTGGCTGCAAACTCAGAGATGTCTGAAATAACAGCCGGCCAGAGAGGAGCGAACACTGTGAGCCTTTTCAGACAGCAGAGATTACAGGTAATGAAATCTAAAAAAAACACAAGTACTGAACATTCATATGAGACGACTCCAGACTGCAAAGCTCCAGAAACATTACCATAGAATTACATGGAAGTATATTACATTATTTCATTAACAGATGACAGTTGGCTGCCGCACTACTCCTCATGTCGTCTATTCAAGAAACGGGGAGTTTCAGGAAGCCGCTTTCAGACGGTTTAATTTGGTGTCGTGCTCTTTAAATGAGGAAATCATAAACTTTCTCAATCCACACCCACACACATCATTTAAACACGTATAATACATTTAAACAAACATGCATTAAAAAAAAAGCTTGTATCCACATGGGATGTATTTGAACCCCCTTTAGTGTGAGCAGTTATGAGCTTTAGTACTATTTCAGTACACACACATTATGCTATCACGTTATATCGCTGTCTTTGTTGGCGTCAGTTCAGACAGCTCTAGTTTATGACTTATAGCTTAAGCAAACTGTGATTTTAAAAAGCAGGCCGGTTGAATTACACGCCGTCCCGTACGGCAGGCGCGACAGAGAATCCATAGTACTAATATTCTTCACATCTCATTTACTCGCCGCTGAGCCAGAGGCCTAGGGCCAGGTGTGAATTTCCACTGCTGAGCCGATGCCAGCCCGGCCTCTCACCCATCCTCCCCCCCTCAGCTGAAACCCGGCAGCAGGTCAACCAGAAGATGTTAACCAACTATAAAGCAGGCGCTGGCTGCTGGCTCTGAAATGCACCCAGTAATTCACATCAAACACACACACACACACACACACACACACACACACACACACCAAACCCTGTGGTATACCTGTTCTGGTGCAGACTGTGAGTGTGTGTCCGTCTGCACTTTTCATTTGATAACAAAAGCAGCCGATGAATGTTCTCCCTCCCGTGTCCTTTACACTCAGAGGAGGCATCTTACAGCTAAAAGTGTCCCCTCTGTTCAAGTCTTCAGGAATCTGGTTTACAGTTTAGTTTTAAGGTTTACAGGAAGCCTAGTTATTTTTAATGTGAATAATAATTCACCCAGAGCGCAACAGTGGAAATACTGTATATATCGAAAAAAAATATATTAAAAAAATTAAATTCCTGGCAGGTTGCACGTGCTGGCAGGTAGAAATGTACACAGACTGATGCATGGTTACACACACACACAAACACACACCCACACACAGAGTTTAGAAACATCAGACATTGCTTCTGGCGTCGGAAGAGGATGGACAGGAAGGGATAAATGATGAAAGACAAACAGCCATGAATCTAAAATAAAAAAGGGAAAAAGCTGGAAAGGACAATGAGGAGAAACCCGTGGGGGGAATTTCCTTTTAAAATGTATCATTGCTCCGAGATTTGAGCCAAAAGTCAGACCCCAAAACTGAAACTAATTGTGTTTGGATCCTGCACCGGTCTGAAGCACGCGGCAGCCAATAGTATGTGATCCGCCTATGGCTGCAGCGCTCACTCTGCTGCAGCGTGCCCTTCATTTAGAGAGGAAGTTGACTGTCAGCAGGCCAGATGACCATAAAACAGAAAGAGCCTGCTGTGTCTGGGCTGGTAGTCGCCGTGCGGAGGGACAGCAGCTGGTCAAAGAGAACTACTGTACGCAGTAATGACCTTAGGGAAGGAAAGAGCGAGCCTCTACGATCAGATGCTGTTTATTTAACATTGAAGCAATATTTGAGCAATCCTAATAACTAATAATGAAGTTAAATGATGTTTGGTTACATCAAAGCCTTTCATACTTTTCTCACAACACGTTTTTTTATGCTTCTTTTTTTAAATCTACAACATGAGTGAAACATTACTTTAATAAAGGACGATGTGGGTCTGCCAAACAATCATTTTTGTGAGATTAGATATCAATTTCTGATTTTCCAACAAGCTGTCTCTCGTTAATCATTCCTGAAGAAAGCCGACCGACTTTCAACTTTCTCCGTCAACACTGACCTGAGCTCTGCGCCGCCTCCTTTGAAAGGACAAATGCACCACTATTGCATTTGGATGCAAACAAAACTGCTTGGTTAGGTTTAAGGTTTGTGTTATGATTGTATTGGCTGACATAGTGATGTTATTTTGAAGGCGATCTGATTTTGAGCCACAAAAACACTTAATACAACTATTTTCCCCACAAGCAGGAGAACTTTAGAGCCTGTAAACACATTTTTATGTGTGAAATCTGTGGAGTTCCCCTCTCAGATAGCATTAAAGCCAAACCTCAACTTTGAATTCAAAGGCTATCCAACTATTTTAGCTGTCACTAACGTTTGAATTTCTTAAAAAAACAAAAAAACAAATACATTATTTTAGGATTAAATAGGGAGTTAAAATAAAGAGACGACGGCAAAAGTAAGCACAGGCAGTTCATCTGTTAAAGTCCTTTCTCGTAATATGAAGTAAGTCATTAAACTGGCAGACACGTCTGGTCCGGGAGCCAAAGATACAATCACACGAGAATCTCTGAAGTCTCCGGAGAGAGAGGCTGCGTTCGATTAGCCGGGCCTAAAAACAGACCGGGACGGAAACGATGAAAGGAGATCGAAAGATGGAGAGCGAGAACATCTGCCTCCTCCGCCACAATGACAAACAGAGAAAGAGAGAGTTTTCATCTTCGGAGCGATATAGGTATTTTGCTTCGTCCAACAAAATCCACAAACACATGCTCGCAAACACACAATCCATTCAGTGCTCATGCACAGACTGCTCCCCACATGGTGTATTGGACATAAACCACTTAATTTCACATATAAACAAACTGAAACCATCCAAATAAGCAGATCTTTCCAGTCACAAGTAAGCATGTGAATCAAACGTCTGCTCAGCTATTGATCATTTTAAAATGATCTTGTTGCCAGACTATTTCATAAAAGCAAAGTTGTGCTGTTGTTGCGTCAGCATATAAATGTGATATCCAGCCCTAATCACAAGGAAATGTACTGACAGGGAGAATAGGAAAAAGCCTGTCAAAGTAACTTTATATCATATTTTCACATTCAGAATCTCTGTATTGAGAAAAAAAAATCTAAAACCACTGAAATATTAACCAGCTTAAAATTCCAACCACTTTATGCCCGATGTGATGACTCTGACTAATACCTGATCAAAGAATGACCCGACAAGCCAGAGTGTATGACCTGGCATGCGATGCTATGACTGGCGCTACTTTAATACGTTTTTAATCCTCAGACTTTTGCCCTTTCTAGTTGCCGACCTCCGTTTGGCGTCCGAAGGTAATCTGCATTTTTTTCTGATACCTTGCGTCTTCTCCCTTTTTTTTTACAATTCGGTCCAAGACAGAAGAATAGCGCCGGCATATATGTTGTGACCGAATTCTGTCATCTTCCAAAGCTGAACAATGGAGACTCAAAGACGTCCGGCGGTATTGCGAATGGGCTGCTAAATCTGGACGGAGGCCCGGCCACTTGTGGTCGAAGGCCCTCTCGCACGAGAAATGTTGTTAAGTTGGGCCTTAAATTCCAGGGTTCTTCATTGCGAAAAACAATGCTCACATGCGAGGAAACTTTCCACTGAGGCTTCCCGTGCGCGTTTGAGGCGCATAAATAGACAACTGCAATCGACAATTAAAATGTTTAGTCTAGCCCGCAAAAACAAACGTTCACACAAAAAGGCCCCGACGGAGGCTTGAAGCAACTGGTGCTCAGTTTGAATGTTTCGATTCAGATAAACACAGTCTGTGTATACATTATTTCTGAGCCAGCACACTATATGCATCACCCCCCCTCCAAACCTACATTTATTGCAGTTACAAGAACAAGAAAGCACGAGCGTCTGTCGACCATTCAGCATTTCATTCAGATGGATCCATATGGCGGAGTTTCACGCGGTCCTGGACTCACGACCTTGTAAAAGAAGACTGAAGATGAATCTGTAACGTTCGTTTTACCACAAAGAGTGAAGCCTCAATATGAACAAGAGGCAAATAATGCACCGTGCATAGTCAAAGTCCCAGCTCTAATTAAATAACTATTTCTGCTTTTTGTTATGGGAGCTTTTCGCAGCAGGTTTCAGCCTTCAAATCTGCTGAGAAAAGTCCCACAGACAGCTGTCACCTGGTTGGCTTTCTGCTCCACATGGAGATACAGTTCGTCGTCATAGAATCAAGGACTGAAACCAAGAAGTGTCTGTGTTTGCAAGGTTGAGGGTCGCTAGAATTTTCCAACCTCAATACATGGGTCACCTGCAGAAGAAGAAAAAAAAGTTTGGGAATCACATCCTCCCAGTGGAATGACAGGATGCTCTAAATCACACTGACAGAGTCCCATTGAAGTCTGGTCTGCTCTCCAGCTGGCTTGTGGATGGAAAAGGGGGGGATATGGAGGGGTTATGTGGCTGCAGCACAGCTGTCCACCTACACAGCCTCCATCCGTGGGCGGCGGGGAAGGGGGACGGACCTCCGCGGACTTCCCGATCCCAAGAATGTTAAAGTTCTGCATGGTGAGGCAAGGCGGCCTTTAGAGAGGAAACTGAGGAAGTTCAGTGGCTGTTCCATCGCTGTTTGCCTGTTTATTATTCAATCCTATCCCCGAGGGAAATTTACTCCGCCGCAATTGCTAGATACCTCTTATGGATTCCCAAGGACACAGAGACTGTCCTTCCCCGCTCGCTTATTACAGACTCCGGGAACACTGAGATTTTTCGACAGGAGAGCGAGGCGAACCGCTAAACAACTGTACAAACACAGGTTGGTCTGGCATACATGATTACAGATGTCAGTGTGCTGGGAAAAGTTGGGATAAAAAGAAATGTGTGATCTCAGGACACACTCGGGACAACGTAGCCTCACACTCGTTTAAGAAAAAGGCTTGTTTCCGTTTCCCCTTCAATTGTTATGTCACCGTTTCACCAAGGATGAAGGATTCGTTATCAGACGCACAAGGAAACGTACAGTACACATGCATGTGCAAAAAATACACCACACACACAGACCTCAGTTCCCACAGCAGCCTCAGAGTTGGTGTTTTCCTTGTGGGATCGTGAGTTCCGGGATGTTTTTGTTTTTTTTGCGAAACTGATTCATGCTCATAAAGTACACGCTCATCCGATCGAGAGTCACAAACAAACTGAAAACAATTGTGGTTTGTTTGTTGTCGGCCTGCCAACTCGCCACACCCACACACTCATCGCACACCACCGCAGAGGCCCGGTGGCCACTCGGTCACGCACACACTGAATTTTTTGCAGAAAGGACAACAATTGTTGGAGCTGAAGAAGCCGTCGTGTCAAATCAGGAGCTGATTGGTGGGTCAGAGAGCGAGAGAAACAACAACAAAAAAAAGGACAGATGCTTCTCTTCCAGAAAGCTGGCAGCTGCTGACTTCCTCCATCCTTAGCCTGTGTGACCTTTGACGTAGCGTGTGTCCCTCTTCATCACCTCCCACCAACCGGAGGGATTTCAGTCAACGGCTCTCTCACTCACACACACACACACACACACACACACACACACACACACACACACACACACTCACAGAATGGCAGATCAGAAAGGGAGAGTAGGAGGGACCTGAAAGAGCGCTGAAGAGGGTCGGTGAAAGTATCCAGAGATGGATGGGGGTCACAGAAAGGGACAAACGTGTTGGATTTGAAGAAGGGCAAAGGCCCCGAAAAAGACACTGGAGGAAAGCACTTAAGATGCTCAAGGAGAAAGTCATTCCACCTCAAATTCTTGTGGGCACGTTTGTCATCTTAAATTATGTGTGAGAGACACAAAGAAGTCAAAAATAGTGCAAAAAGTCAAGTGATCTTTTGTTGTTGTCTCTAAAATATGTGCTTGGTGTCAGACCTGGGTGAGGAAGTGTGTTTACAAATACTTTATGCAGTGTTGTATGCAGTGCCTGAAATGATTATACTACTAATACACCTATATATAATTATGAATATTTGCCTCCACTTTGTAAAAGTATTGTTTTGACTTGTAAGTTGTGGCAAATAAAGTGTAAAAAGCAACAAATAAAAAATGAATACAAAGATTACATGATGGATTAAGAAATGTGTCAAGGATCTAATCCTATTTATTTTAGCTATTACATGATTATTTCATATTTCTTTTTCAGATACACTCAACACATCAACCAATTCACCAGAATCCTGCAACTAAAAGAGTATTTCACAGCGTATCATGAAGAAAAATGACATATTGTCAACTACAATCTTATAGCTTCACGGACATAAATGGAAAATTGCACAAAGTCATTTGCTTTAAAAAAACATCAGGTAATGTTCACTGTTAAGTTGGTTAGTTTATAAAAACATACTTGTGAATGACAGTTATCACCAAACAACAAATTCGAAAACAAACAAAAAAACACATCACTGTTTCATCATAAATCAAACGCCTCGCTTGAAGACATTGTGTTAGTTTCTGGAAACAATGAAAAGATGAATCACAGCTGACACAAACTGTCGAGAACACATGAAACATGTAACAAGAGGTGTTTTCTGCTCTGTAAACGGCTAATTTACATGCGGTTCACCTGGCGACGCGGTACAGTAGCTGGAGAGCGGCTCGTAAAGATGGAGAGAGAAGAGGGGGAAGCTGTGAAAGACGGGGGAGTGATAGCAGTGGAAGGCATAAGGAAAATAAAGGAGAAATTGATGGAAAGAAAGCCGGAGGAGTGTTAATGATACAGTGAGGCTCTGCTACGCATCGCTGCCTGTTTCACGGCTCCATGTTTTTCATGCTCTCCAGCAGAGAACGGTCCTATTAGGCCCACTTTAAAGCCTCTCTGCCTCCTCGCTCCTTTGTCCCTCATCTATTTTTTCAACAAACACACATCCATGGAGCGGCCTCAGTTTACAGCACGAGCCGTGTCTGCTTTACAACATCCCCGAGCAACAAACACGGCAGCAGTAGTCATCAATTAAGGCTTTTTACAGACCTATATGTGTCGTTTAATGAGGGGAGGAATGGTGGAACGGCGCTGAAACCTGTGGCGCTGAGGGACTAATATGGATTTCAACACTGCCTGTACTTTAAGACCAATGTATACAATCTGCTCTCAAGCGAAAGAACTTCAAACACCCAAATGACATGAAAGACTGTCCGAAAACACCTGAGGGCAGCTCACACACTCGGCTCTTTGAGAAGTTCTCGCAATGCATTTTTGGTTCGCTGCCAAAGTTCCTTTCAATTGCTGAACTTCCTGTTATTTTATCCCAGATTTCGTCTTATATTCCACTTGTTAACGGTTTATTAGAACTTTCAGGAACCTCTAGATGTTATAACAACTAAAGTCATTGAGAAATGGGAACACAAGACGCACATGTTCGTGTGATTAGTTAAGTTGTGAACAGGCAAGCAGTTTAACCTGACTACCTGCCACTTTATTTGGAGGTGAAACCCAGAGTGAGCACGAATAAAACGTCGGTAATAATCCCTTCACTCAGAAAAGAAACTGAATTATTTGTGACGCATTCACGAACCCGTCACGAAGGCGCCTGGTTTAATTGCATCACAGAGCCACGAGGTCGGAGGCCTGCAGCCAGTCCTCTTCGGGGGTTTTTACAGGTAGGATGTATACTTTGAAAGCAGTTTGAACCTTTCCTCCCACTGAATCACATGTTGATGTTTTATTGGTCCGTCTTCTATCAGCACAACATAACATCAGACTATCGCGTATCACATTACGGGTTGTAAATCCCGTTGCAGTTATGTTCCATGTAAATAATCTTTATTACTGAGCTTGTTAGTGGTAGTATCCCCCCGCCCCTCCTCTCTCTCTCTGGCACTGAGCCAGTCTGATCTTTGTCCAGTCCCTGAAAGCTCTCCATCCATCTACCATAAAAGATGCATGGCTGCGGGGTAAGGAATCCCCCTCCCTCCCTCTTCCTCTTTCCACTCTGCTTACCAAAGAAAAACACAAACCTCCCTCCAATCAGCTTAACCTATTAATGGGGGTTAGTGGGAGTCCGGGTGGTGGTGGTGGTACTTGACCCCACTCCTCCATTAAACCCCCTCCTTTGCTTGTCGTCGCAGAATCCCAGGCATTTGCCCCCTTGCTCGTAACGAGGCCAGAAACTGAAGCTTTTTTATTTTTGCCACAAAAATATTGAGAAACAAGGACTTGGACTGCCGCAGACATGCTTGTACAGAAGCAGACAGTCTGCTGTGGTTATTGTTGCTGTGGGGATTAGCATGTGTGCAGTTGGAGGAAATAGAGAGTCTTTATACGCATGTTTATGTAAGATGTTGGAGGAGTTGGACACAACCCGCTCCTCTGGTAGACATATATTTACTTTTGAAAGCATTGAAGTGCAAATTTATAACGACTGGGCAAACAGAAGAGCGTCACGTATTAGGCTGCTTTCATCCGTCTGCTGGCACGGCGCTAATGACATTTTGGTCGATGACAAGGTATCTTTAAAACCGCTGGCTGAAGTTCATGACATCTGCTGTAAATAACCTCAGATGTTACACCTTAATGTGTTTGACCTCCCGAGCCTCCTCCTCGCCATTGTCAGGCCACATCGCTTACACAGCGTATCAAAACTTAACGGGCGGCTTGCCATCCATGACATCTGCTGAACATAACTTAAGATGAAGAGATAAACAACGTCGGCAGAATCTCTTGTGCATCAAGCTGATAAGAATAGCAAAACCGTCATTGCATTGTTTTTATTGGGTTGTGTTGAAAAGTGGACTTTTCTCGTTGATCTTTTATTTATCAGTTAAATATTTGCACAGATCACGTCAATAAATTAAACTTTTTCCTGTTGTTTTTTGCTGTGTTGGCAACATCGCTTTTTATGCAAGCTCTTAATTAAATAAACTATTTTTATGGAAAATATATATTCAAATGTATTATTATTATTATTATTTTTTAAGCCAATTATGTGTATTAACGTGTAGCCAGCTATGGTGAGATTGGACACACCGTGCATCATGACCTTTTCCAACAACATACGCTGATTAATTTTAGTCTTGGCGTGGAGAAAGGAGCACATGAGTCATGGCTGAGCAAACACTGAGACAAGACACTTGGCAGTAGGTAGTCGCATCACAATTCAACCACTGAAATCCTTTGAGAACATGAATTTCCGCCTGGTTCTTTGTCGAAACATGAAATTAACATTCTTCAGAAAGAGTTTGCCAATGTACACCATTTAGAATAACTTTTATGAGAATAACAAGCAGCACAGAGTCGACCTAGCTTGGTGGAATCACTTGTCATGCCCAAATATATCCAGCTTGAATCCGTATTGCACATAAACAAAAAGAAAGAGCAACGCACAGATGGTAAAACTGTTAATCCTTGCTTTGTTCACAAAGGGATAGAAGTCTTAATATAAGAGCATCCAGCTTTCCTTTCCTTGAGAATAGTTCTCTAAGTGTATGTTTTATTGTGTCTGTTAATGTCCAGTGATTTAAAGGCCCGATGCCGTCATCTATTATGACTACAGTATGTAGTGTCTGCACTCTCTCAGGTGATATAAACAGGCCTTGCTCTGCACTATTGCCAGACATCTGGTATGTGTCAGATCCTTGAATGTGGTATATTTAAATGGGTCAGAGGTGTGTGCACACAAAGCACGCCACAAACATGCGGCTGCGCGTATGTGTTGATCCCTGCAGAGTGTAAACTTGTGTGTAAGCGTGACCAGCGCGGAGGGAGATGAGCTGCAGCGTGAGATGGAGTTAACCACCAACACAAAACATTTACCCTGGAGGTGAGGCCGGAGAGCGGAAGAAAAGAAGGAAATAATGAATGATTGCAGCACTCCTCCCATTTCAACACTTTTCCCAGTCATCGTTTAACAAGTTCCTCCTCTGTTGTTGTCCTTTTAATTCGTATGTTTGACTTATGTCCAACTGGAGGATTCCCCTGCCGGGATCTCTCGGTCATTCACATCGAGACCACAAATATTTACAGTGCAGCCTCAGTTTGAATGCTTCGTGCTTGCAGCAAACTCAAGGAAAAAATTTCCCATGTTCTATACCAAGGAGTGTGTGAAGTTCCTTCACACATACAGGAACGCACAAAAGTCTCTATCTCTAAATCAGCCTTCAAATATGTTATCTTCCATCTTATTTTATTTTCCTGTCATCTCACCTGCCTCTCATCTTATCTGTCTTTGATTCTTTCATGCTCTCTTTCTCTCTCTCTTTCTCTCTCTCTTGCTCTCTCCCATTCTCTCTCTCGCTCTTTCTCTCTCTCACTGCTGACACCACATTAACACAGTCCAGGCCTCCTGTCATTCTCTCAGGCTACAGAAAAGGCTGATAAGCCACGATATGCGACAGGAGGAAAACATGTTGCCCTCTTGCACTTCTCTCACTCCCATTATCCACTTCCCCATTCCTCTGGTGATCCTCCGTGATGCAGATATGGTAGGCTTGAGATTTGTATTTGAAAGGAGATGACAATGTCCTGTTTGGCTCGTCAGAGTAAACCAAACTGTGCAGGAACCGGGTTCATCCTCCGTTTCTATCTGCTGGAAATTCCAGTCGTGTTTTGTGGCTGTTTCACTTGGCTGTCGACAGATTCATAAACAAGACTGCTGTGCACTGCAGGGATTTGGATAGTGTTTCCACCAGAGCCCTTTAGCCAATGATAATAATAATCCACTGACAGGCTTGAGGTTTGGTCATATTATTCTCAGATGTGTCAAAGACTGTTAGATGTGAAAAAACAAAGTCCAAAATGAATAAAGCCTCTCCCAACTTTCAGTCTAGACAACAAAACCACCTGAAGACACACACCGACTATCAAGCTTACGGGAGCCAGAGCGACGTCTGACTCTGGACGTGTCGGGCTGGTCTGTCTGCCACTCAAGAGCCCTGGCATCGCTGACGCAGACGGTGTGCCCATAATTCACGAAACACCTTCTTTCAGCCAAGCCCACTGAGGTTAAAGCAACAGAATATTAAGAGACAGATGCTGGATTTCTCTCTGAAAACAGCAGGAGTTTGTTGAGTTTACTTGCATGTCTCTTGGTTACGTACTGCTCTCACCACAAATCTAATTGGTTTTGGAGCCACCACTACTTCAAAAGAGCCTCGTAAGTTATTAGCGAATAAAACCTTCAATAAATGTAGTGTTCAAAAACATAAATGAGGGTATTTCGCACCACTTAACAAAACCAAAACTGAGATGAACAAGGCTAACGGTGCCTGAGCCTGCCAACGTTTTTTTTTAGCAAACAGCAACTCCAGTGACAGAAGTTCCTGTGACGGCCATGTCGGCTCTACAGCATGAGGACGGCGACTCGTTGGCATTCAGATAGCCGAGTCCTCTCCCGTGAGACATTGCTGTGTGGGTGAGAGACAGACAGAGGAAGCCGTCCTCGGTTGCGGTCGCAGCGCCTCGCTGCGTCCTTCCTTCCTCGAGCCAGCTGAGCCAACGCTGCAGTCTGCTCCCTGCTATTAATTAAACCATTAAAACAGATTAATAAGCAGAGTGGGGCCCCAGTCTCGACAACATCTGATGAGAATTAGGGAGGCTTGCTTTTTTTTTGTCACGATGACCCCGATGCCCTTTTTTCTTTTTTTGGCTCTCGCTGTGAAAATCCTCCTCCCTCTGCCATTTTCGTTTCTGACTGCAACTTTTAAACTCTGATCTGAATGCTTCAAACTTGTCCGTCACTTAAATGGGCTTCTTTCCTCCTTTCTTTTCCCGTTATCTCATTCTGAAGTGAAAACATGTGGGAAGGAAGACCTAGAGGGCAAAGACAGCCAGGATCACGGCCAATTGTGTCCTATTATGAGAGTCGACTGCGATCCACATTTACACACATCAGCTAGTGAATTTGCTCGTCGTTCTGCTATCCAACAATCACACAGACTGCTATGTCTCTGTGACTCAAGCGATTATATATTCAGCAAAAATAATGTCTCAACCCTTAACCTCACAGCTTAATAGCGGAGAACACCTGCATCAAATTGCAACACCACACTGTGTAACTAAGAGATTTAAAAGACCAGATAATGGACACTTAAAAGACACATTGATGTATTATTATACAGACTGCTGGCTAATGTTTTAATTTGACATGTCTGCACTGTTGGAGTGATTTTAAGCTTCCCACTCCAGCAAAACACAATTAATGCAATACAAAAGTTCATCACAATTCGGCGGTGGGATTTTTTCGAAAGAATTTAGGTCTGAATTTGAGGGTTTCCCCTCATAAAGAGGAGCCACTGTCTCACCACTCCCACTTAGCAAAGACATTCCCATCTGGGAATCATTAAAGGTTATTCTCTTCTCATTATCTCATTTAGAAATATTATTTATCACAGTAGGAGTCATCCCAACCCACAGAAAACAACAACTGTAGAGAAATGAAGAGCTTAATGCACAATGGAGTTCAATAAATCATGTTAAAATAACATATTTTGAGACTCCAAAGAAGATGAGGAGAAGACTCCAAGAAAGGTAATACAGGGAATGTTCGGAAAGCTCTCCTACATCCCGTAATTTCACTCCCAATTGAAGTTTGTTTATGGCTTTCTTGACAATTAAGTATCTATAATTATAAATGTACATTTGTACGTTTTTTATGACTATAATTCCCTCGAGTTTACAATTTGTGGCTCTTTAAAAAAATTTGACCCCAGGGAATAATTTCATACGTCTGTACGCTACATATGCATGAACATGCCTGTGCACACACACACACACACACACACTTTCTTATCTTTAATGACATTTGTGTGCAACCATAAAGTAATAAGTCCAAGAGCAACATTATAAATACCCAGTAAGGAACAACCAGTGCACTCGGGCAACATAAGAAAGAGATTTCTTTTTGTTCCTTAAATGGTTACGTATGAAGCAGAAGTGGGAGGCCAAGAAATAAGAACCACGCAGAAAAAAAGGCATTTAGTTTCAAAATGACAGCAGCACCTTTAGTGCATGTAGAGAAGAAATGGATGTTGTAGATTTGATTGAAAGGAAAAAACTGAAGGCGGAGAGCAAGAACACACGCACACACACAAACACACACACATCACGGTCTCAGTCCTCCACCTCTATTGCACATTACTGGGTTTGTTGATAGCAATCTGCTCTGTGGAGAAGTGGGAAGACTGCTTATTCAACTTCCGCCCACAGTGAGCTCCTCGTGGTTTAAAGGAGAGACGCCGACAGGTAACGGAGACGAGGTCAAGAGGAAGAGAAATGAAAAGGAACTCCAAATGTCCAACTCTGAGGCACAAACATGTCGTTTTGATGCTGTAAAAACAAGGTCGGTCAGAAAGAAACTAAAAAACAGCAAAAAATGCCACAGACGTAGCATTTTACTGGGTTGGTTGTCTGCTTATTAAAGCTCTGTTGTAGCTTTTTACAAGATAGACTGTGTTGTGACTTTTGTGGTTGTTGAGGAGGACGGGGGGTAGAAACTCACTTTATTTCTTCCATACAAAGAATTGTGAATGACTATTTGCAGGATTAGGCCTTCCAGATCATTTAAAACCATTACATCACTGCTTGCTAGTTGCTACCAATAAAAAGATTAATTGACAAAAAAAGGAGCCTTTAAAAATGTAGTGACTGTTTACTGTTTACTGTCCTACCTGTACACTCGTGCTGCAGACCCTTGCCGTAGTATCCCTTCTCACAGATGCAGTCGTACTGCCCGGTGTGTGTGCCGCACTTACAGCTGGCCATCAGGTCGCAGCAATCGCTGCCCGCTTCACACAGCGAGGAGCAGCGCGACAGATCTTCCTGGATGTAGCTGCCCGTGGGAAGGTCTGAGGGTGGAAAACAAACAGATGAGCGCAGGTTGCAGCGGAATCAGATTTCACCACCCGGTGATCAGACATATTGAACGTGTTGAGCTGTTACGGTAACAGTTGGGAAAAGGAAAGCAGCATTAGTGGCTGTATTAAGAGTATTAGGTTATGTACAGCATGCCATTGAGACTGGCTACAGGCTGAATTAAACAGGCTTTCCACAGACTTGTGACTTAAAAGAACCTTCACCACAGAAATGCTTTTCAAAAAATGTCAGTGCCTGCAAGCCACAAATGTACAACTGACTAACACCAGATCATTTTCCAGAGTTTAAACAGTATAAATCAAAGCTATTACATTTTTAAAAAAAATTAGATTGAGGCAGTACCTAGCAATTGGGACTGAGGCCATAACTGGCTCCCATGCTGGGCAACAAGGAAACTTCAATTTCATTTTCTGGAAGTCAACCTGCTCCTTTTTCAATTTTCCTCTCATTGAGAAAGCAGGAAGGCGGAGAAAGCGCCATAGATGACGAGGAGCGACATCTCTGGTGTATATGCGGTGATTTGGTGCATGACTAGTGCGGGTGGCTCAATGTTTGAAGACTGCTGTCAGCGGAGGCGTCGGGCAGACTTCAAGACCGACGGACCGGAGGCTGGGCTGATAGTATGGTGTGCGTTGGCTTTCATTCTCGTGGTCTTATCCTTGAGCTGTCTCACTGATCTTTACTCCTGCACCTACTGTCTGGGATTTCAGACGCTCCTTGAGTGAGTGCACGTTTCTATATATATATATATATAGTCTGCAAGTGCATGTGTAGGATTTATAGCTCCACACACAGAGAGTTGAACTCAACTGTGATATTTACGGTGATATTTTAAGTTTAAAAGCCATGACTGGATCCCTCTTTTCCACAAAGTGTGGGAAGTCCCCCTGAAGTGTGGGAAAAGGGCCTCATTCTTTCCAATACGTATGGAAGGGAAGCCTAATGGCTGTTGGCAGCACATAACAGAAGAGACCATGTGAAATGTACATTTCCATATGAAATATTATCAGCTTCCTTTGAAGTAAACACTCAATTTTAGGGTAAATTCTTCACGTTAGAAATATTGCTGAAGGTCAAAAGGTGATGATGGGACCACTGAGGTTTCAACGACAAGAAGTTTTTACCAAAACACTTGGTTTGATGTAACTCTATCCCTTGTGAAATGGGTGAGAAGTCTTTACAGTTGTGAACGGAGGTTTCTTTGAATTGAGGGAACACTTCAGGAAGCCTTTTTAAGATCTAAACAAAACACAAAAGCAGCTGTGCTACCCATCATCCTAAATAATCCTCATCTGCGATTCATACCTTCATGCAGTGCATGACGAGCCAGGGCCTCAAACTCGGCAAAGTTGTGCACCAGGTAGCAGTGCTGGTCTTTGGGGTGCGAGGCCATGTCGTGGAGCTCCCTGATGTTGCCCTGCCAGATGCCCAGGGTGAAGATCTCAACGCTGCGCTCCCTCAGAGCGGCCGCCACCGGCCTAGGGTCCCCGCCATTGGAGTAACCGTCAGTAATCAGGAAAATGGCCTTGGTGGCGTTGGCACGGGAGTGACGGAGTATTTGCTGTTAGAAAAGAAAACATCTCGTTAAGTTTATGAATAAAAAAATCCCCCAAATGATGTCTGATTCATATCACTTTTGCTTCATGTTGGTCAGAGTCTTGAGAGGGACTTAAGTTGACAAGCAAATCAAATTGTCTCCTAGTTAGTGCAGTCATGCTGTTGACCTTTCAAGTACACACATCCTATTGCGCTGCCTGGCAAGCACGCTACCACGCTACCAACACAGTTCCAGCTTTAGTGACATGACTAAACTGAATAACGAAGAACGTCACACACAACCACTAAAAACAGCCCTCAATTCTAGGGTTCCTCAAAAAAAACCTGCATCAGCAAGACAGGGGACGAGGGCACGATGATGAGGAGGGACCGAAAAGAAGGAGAAAGCTCTACAATTGTAATTATTTCTCCTGCAGACTACGCAGCTGCTCGCCAGTGGTTTGAAACCACCAGAGAACACTGGGCAACGCAGACCAGGCTGCTGTGTCCGCCCCAGACACCGGCTACAGTTCTCAAACTAACTTTAGCCACCGTTTACAATCCACCACATACAATTAGAAAGGACATTAAAGTGAAAACCCTATCTTTATTTTTCTCTAGAGTAGAAAAGAAAGGGGAGAAAAAAGGGCCATCAGCTTGCTTTGCTGTGAAGGCCGAGCTGACAATGACTAGGTTTTGTCGTTGGGTCGTTTTAAATGAGGTTGTGTGGAGAAAAACCCCGGTGAACAATGGATGGAGAGGAAAAGAAGTTGAGGCGGAGAGAAAATTAAAGAAATTGAAGAAGCAGAAGGAGCCAAGAGCAAGTCAGTAGGACAGATGTCTGCTTACTTACTGAAAGCTAAAAGGGTCACGAGTCTATCATAAAAAAAAAAATACAGAATGAGAGTGAAACAAAGGATGTGTGTTCGGGGGGGGGGGCGGGGAGGGGAGGAGGATTTTTCTGTATTTTGGGTCCAAACAGGATGTAATGACTAGCCTACACAAGACTGTAAAATACCAGAGGTGAAGCGAGAGGAGACACGCAAGGGTGTGACCAGCAGAGCAGGAGAGAAAGCTCTGGTCTTTATTGGCTAATTGGCTAAACTTCAAGCGGCTCTAGCAGGAGCGGCGTAATTACAGAGCCCGTGAAGCGAGGGAGTAAAAGGAGGATGGAGAGAGAATAGAGGAGAGGGAGAGACTGGTTTCTCTGATCCTCAAAAGTGCCGGGCTGCCTGGTGCTGCTCCGGTTCCCAGAGGGTGCTTCGCTCCCAGCTGTCAGAGCCTCCAGGAGCCCTCCCCCAGGGCCTCCAGGCCTCCTGTCAGGTGTGAGCGCAGTGCTACATGTGTCTGTGTGTTAATATTTAAGGTCTTCCCACACCGTGGAAAGAATAACAGCGAACAAATCAACGTGTGCACACTTGCTGATGTGCCGAGCTCTCTCTTCTTGTCTGCTAACATTGTGTTTCGGGATGTTTTATGGTCTTTTATTAGGCTGCTCAAAGTGCTTCTGGGCCACAGTGGTTTCTGCCTTAGCCATGAGTCAGTGGCTGGTGTTAGCGACTGCGGGGATGCCACCAAGCGGAGCATACGCATGCATACCCACTAATAATACCCTCCCAATTCGCCTCTGCATACTTTAGGTCAGAGCATTAACATAAAGGCAGCCACAGGAGCCAGAGTGTGGGAAGGGGCCCTGCAGTGTAACTCTCGGCATGCACCTTATTGTTGGAGGCGCACGGTGCATAACGATGCGAACATGGTATTTAACACGGGCCGCTAAAGGTGGCGGCAGGAACGCTGAATATACTCGGTTATACAAAATGCACACAAGAAGAGAAGAAAAGAAGCTACTGCCGGATTGATGAACACACTTCATCTGAATTACACCTGTTTTTGCTCATGAAAACACATTCACTCTGGTCGGTGCGGCGGGAAATAGAATGAAAACAGTCATCCTGTAATAACAGAGGGATAAAAAAGGAGATTCAAGAAAAAGTGGAACTGCAGCTTCAAAGATGAACAGACCAAGTCAACACGCTGTAAAAATAATGGCAAGGCAAGTCATTTATTATCGCACATAAATTCTAAAAATTATAATCTTTCCTAAAACCAAGTAAAAAGCTACATAAAACAATGGGTGAGAGCATTTTGATTATAGTCTTAACTATGTCATCGCTAAAACAAACTTGCACCAACCAGTGTTATTATTATTCCTGAAAACTCTTGAAAGACGTTATTTTGCGTTACATTATTCTGATGTGCTGGCTCAAACCGGTGAACGGATAGGAAAGTGGTGGCATTTTTACTTATTTGAGCTCTTCATCTCACTCTGTACATGCATCGAAGGACACCTCGAACAGCTGTTTGTCAGCTTGAGGCCTCTCTGTGCTGCACGTCCCGTGCATTTCTCCATTTACGCACTTGGCAGGCGCTTCGATGCCGGCGTAGGTCCAAAGAAGAGATAATGAGCCGGCGGCAATGGGACAGTTTAAGTGTGTCCTGTTCGGAGCCGTTGATATCTGTCAAAGCAGCGGTGATAGTGCAGGGACCAACAGGCCCGGAGGGATTAGCGGTAAGAGCAGAGAATCTATCGCCGATCTAAAAACGCCTCGAACTTTGGCAAGAAGAGGGAGAGAGAGAGAGAGAGAGAGAGAGAGAGAGAGAGAGAGAGAGAGAGAGAGAGAGAGAGAGAGAGAGAGAGAGAGAGATGAGGGCTTTCGATGTGAAGCTAGTTACTGTCAAAAGATTGATATTCAAATTACAAATACTTCGCTTTTGTCAGATAAAAAGCAACCACACAACACCCTTCCTCATACTCATGTTCCAATCCACTGATGAACCACCAATAGAAAAAGGATGAATACATTGTTTTAAATCAGTCCACCGAGGGAAAAAGCTGGATCTTCATTCTGTCGGACTCTCCGTCTCCAAACAGATGTATGATGAGAACTTCAAAAGCAGGCACCTCGTTACATTTGGCAGAAGAGACTCGGAAACCTTTCCACACCTTGAGGGGCCAACGGTGGTGCCAAGGTGGCCCAGCTGTTAATCAAAGGCTTATATATGCATGGCAGCTATGCTGAATGATAAATAAGGATCCCCCCCTTCCCCATCTCCACCGCACTGCTGGCCTCCCATCAGCCTCTCCTGTGACTTTGATCAGAGCCCGAACACACCTGGGCTCCAAGCAAAACTAGTTCAGGATTAGTTTCTGTCTCCATTGGAAACAGAGGGTGTCGCAGTGAATAAAGCAGTAAAAAACACATCGACAAACACGCAGCTACACATTGGATATCAGTCAAATGTAAACCTTTTATTGTGTCGTTGACTATCTCAACACACAGGAAGAACTGTCTTCTTCTTCATCTTCTTTTTGACTGACACTAAATAAAAAACACACCACAGACAGAAAGACAAATCTGCCTATTATTTTCTTGCAAGGTTTTTCCCCTTCCTTGAGATCCACCTTCTCAAAAAAAACTTTATTTGCATGCATTCCAAAGCGGATTAATTAAAAAGGAAACGCAACCCAACTTTGCATCCGTTTGGAGAGCTGTCTCCCCGTCGGTCGGAAGTGAGAGTGCTTGTTTTGACAGGCTATCTGGTCTTGGCTTGGGTGGTAAAAATAACAACAACTCGGAGGGGGCTCAAAAGAACAACATGCACAAACGAACACACAATGGCAAACACTCGACTCAACTCTGGTAGTATTGAGCAACATCTCAGGGACGCATTCACTTACTGGATATTTGGGATTTAAAAAATAAACTAGGTCACTTGCAAATATCAATGTGTTTCCTGTTTAAATCGGTCATATGCCACGATCCCACAAACATCTTGTTTTGGTTTCTCCTGTACTGCATGCTTCACAGCAAAATAATATTTGTGTGACCTAGTAAGAGGCTTCAGATTTAACAATATCTTGACTTCATACTGTATACTTTAAAGTACATGTAAAGCACATGCATTTACTTGAACATTATGCATTTCTGAACATTTGTCTCCAACGTTTTGGTTCCTGACTGTAATTCACAAAACTTTCCCGGCTCTTGTTTTGCTTGGTGAGTAGCCACGAGACTGACAGTTAGGAGATTGGTTTTCACAAGGGCCACCCAGCATGCTCAAGGCCATACAGGTGGCTTTGCATGTGTTAGCGTATGTTCTTCAAGTCTCGCAGGCCTCCATTAACCAACTCCCAAAGTTATTAGACTGATTTCCATCCGCTCAGCCTGACAGTGTGGTATGTAAATCAACTTGTAGATACTTGATACCAGCCTCAGATCCAGCAGACAGTCCATCACACAAATGTCAGGTCATCTTTTTTTCTTTGACTAAGTAGTTTATCATTTACCTGCTAAAACAAGTTTCAAAGCTCTCCCTCATTTTAAGATTTGGCTGCCAAAAAGCATCACCGTCAGAGGTAATGCTGAAAAAATGCATGTGTTAAAAAGATAGATGTTTGCAAGATGTTTTTAGAGCGGTCTGTACTCACAACTGCACAATGATGAGAAGCCATCATGACTTTAACCTTGTCAGAATAAAGGGAATGAATTGTTCCCTGTAAAAATACGGTATGCTTTGAGATACGCAGAATTTACTGTTAATGGACATCAAGAGCAAACCCACTAATCTTGCATTTTAAAGACGACATTGTTAATTACTTCACCACTGCAGTAAAGACAGACAACGCAAAAAGAATAGCTGCACAGGCACCTACGTAGAAGTAATAAACCAGCCGTATCTGATCTCCATTATCAACACTGCAGACTGACTGTTCATGCTGCAGAGTGGAGCTGGAAACACTGCAACAGATACTTGCAAGTGTTGCTTCCAAGTTATGATTAATGAAAACACAGATCTTCAAGTGTGGGATGTGTGAGCGTTCATACCAAAAGCACGTACTACAATATGTAAAATAACAAACTGTGGTGTAAGCCATCTCATGCATTTCCATCTGCACATCCATCACCCCGATATGGGGTCCCATCCCAGAGTTTTATCTGTGCTTTCGGAGTAGACACAAAAAGGAACACAATATTTTTGAGAGAGGATAATTCATCAATCATTGTCTTTAAAAGTGCAGGTTCTTAAAACCACAGGAGGAGGATAATTGTTAACCTGTCTGGGGTATAGTTGGCGAAATTTTAGGGATGGAAAACTATTCCTAGAACAGAAGAGCCATTACCCGGAAAATGCTCCCAATTTGGGAACCACTAACTGACTTATGGCTACCTGGTGATTTAAAAGTCTTCACTAACTTCTGCCTGTGTGATGTGGATTCCTAAACAGGCCCAAACTGAGCCCAGTTGGACTTGAGGAAGGGCAATGGCATCCAAAGTGTTGGAGAAGAGCGCGGACGGTCAGTCAATTGCCAGGCTGGACGGCTGCGTGCCTTCGCTTGACGGTTTCTGTCACAACACCATTCATCAAAGTCGACGACTCGACCGGGAACGGTGAGAAGAGAGCGGCGCTGATTCCACAATGTGACGCCAAGGGCGAGGGCCATCTTGGCTGGCAAATGAGAAACTCATTCAATTTTCTCCACCCCCCCCTTCCTCACCCCACCCGCTGGTCGTCTGGTGCTGTGCTGGCGGACCGAAGCGCTGAGAGAAACATTTAAGGCACTGACCGTGTTCCAATCGGACACGGCATTCTGGGTAATTGGACGGGGCGAGCTGGTTTGATTGAGTGGGAGGAAGAACAACAAGAGAAGTCACGGTGTGCATGCCAGTTGGACGAAAGCGGGGTCAGACTGACTTGGCAATCTGCCTCATGTCATGTACCTTCGGGTAACTTATATTACATTTCGTTCTTTCTATGTTCGGGGCATGTGTTTGACATTTTCAATATTGAAATAGCATGTTTTGTTTCTCTCAGCATATGCAGTATCAGCATAGTATATCTTTTTTTTTTTTTTTTAAATGGAGGCCACGAAATTGCATATCCGACCTCATCTGTTGTATTTTGACATTTATAATGCACAATCAGACGGTTTGCACAATATGTCACATGTCAATGAGTGCATGGTGAATACCAGCATGCTTAATATAATACACATGTATTAGGTTAAATAAACCATAAGCTAATACAGCAGATTCCTTCAGCTCCAGCCTTTTCAATGCAATGTCTAGGAGTTATTCTGTGATTTATTCATGTTTTAGATTTTATCTGGGAAGCCTTTGAGCAGCAGCAAGTAGGCAAAAGTAATATTATGGTGCGAGTTTTTTTCATTGAGTCTGTGGTTAGTGGAGAAACTCTGCCTCTCTTCTGACAGATTGATATCTTTATGATTGGTCAGCATCAATAAAGCAAAACCCGATTCATAACATTGATGTTTCGCGCAGCTGGGAATGTCGCTGCCACTAAACTGTACCCGTGGCTGCGATGGAAATTATCTCCACGCGACATCAAATCGTTTTTCAACAGAATTACGCTTTAAGAGGGGAAGAAATCCCACGAGTTATGCAACATTTGTGACATCCATGAGCTCATTGCCTCACTACCCGAGCACAGGGCGACCGCAGGAGCATCTCTGAGGCCGCGCTTTGATTCTGAAATAAACAAAGGAAACAGTGTGGTGAAGCGCGATGATTTTTCTTGACTTCAGACTGCCGTGTTGAAAGTGCTTATACGGAGGGAATAATTTGGGGACTGTCGCCACCTTAAAGTATCCATGAAAACGCACCCCATCTCGTCCAGACTTAGACCTCCCTGTGGAGACGCAGACGCAGCATTTTCCTTTGTTGCAGTGTGTTGACTGTTGTTGCATTTCTTCCTCATGTTCCTCTCTTCTGTCCTCCCCTTCTTTCTTCTCCGGAGGGGTTTATTTGTCTTGGCACCAGCTGTCGGTGGAGATTTCCTCTAATAGAGTGGGGAATTGGAGAGATGTCAGTGTTTGTAGCATATGTTAATGGAGAGAGGTTTCAATTTGTTGACTTGGCCCTCATTGGTGGGTTCGTTGATAAGTTATATTGGACCTCACGACTTCGAGAGGGAGTGCAAGCTGGGAGGTCATTTGAAGAGGAGGACACATTTAGGGGATTGCATAGACTCGGCCTGCGTTGCCATGGATTTTAACAAAAGCTGTAAACCTCGCCATAAATCCAGAGCAATGTGGAGCATAAGAGGAAGTTGCACATGCTTGTTCTCCAAGAAAACTAAATTGACAATACAAATATTCTGTTGCTGGGAAACACCTGCATTTAGTGTTCGGACACTCTGAATTGAAACAGATTATTTTTGTGTGCTTTTGTGTTCTGCTCAGTTGGGTAATTCGTATCAGGTCCTGGCGGACGGCTTTCTTGCCAACACAAAGCATTTAAAACATGAGCGAATCAAAGTTGAGGCCAGAGCACATTTTGTTTCTATATTTAGTTAACTACCTGGAACAAGGTTTCTCACCGAGGCTGAAAACACATCTAATAAATCCACAAATGAAAATCTTGCTCAATTAAACCTGGAGAATGTGAGATAAATCGCATCAAGCACACAAACAAAGACAACAGGATGTCGGTATACATGCACCAACTACCTACTTATAGTCATTTAAACTAATGCAGACGCACAGTCAGAAAGACACGAACACACTCACTCGCCAAAGAAAACAAGTCAAATGGAATCTGGCGCTTTCAAACGCTAACCTCCACATAGCAAATGGTTTACTAATAGACCTCCGCGCCTCAGCACATAAAAACATGTTATTTAGTTTGCCACCACTGGCTCTTTGAAATACTTTTGGTTTCTTCAGGTGCCAATGTGTGACGTTTTTGGTCAATCTTAATCTGAAGATGCCAAAGTAAATCCTTATGCTTAAAGATTTTGTGTGATTTATGTTCCAAATCACAAAGCTGTGGACCTAATCTGGTTTTGTGAGAACGGAGCAGCGTTTCAGAAGTGTGTGATTGATTTGTAATGTGGCCACAAGATGAAAAGTTCAAATGCACTCATCAAAAGCAGTTAGTTCTTTTATTGAAAATGCATGTTCCTCAATGTCAGAGGCCGACTGATGCATCGGCATGGCAGATGTCAGAAACCCTTTGGAGCTGATGCAAAAAGACCACTGGGTATGAACCCATATGCAGGTAGACGCGGGGCTTAGGGGGATGATGAATAGTGATTTTAATAAAGAAATATCCAAAACTAAACAGAAAAAAACAATACAAAACAGTATCAGGTAAACGGACATGTGCGCAAGGGAGATGAACAGGGACCAGAGACAGAGGAACACTGGGTTTAAATACACTGCGGATGTGATTAGACAGAGGTCAATCAAGGGCGGGGCAGACAATTAAAATGGCGGGAAAACAAACAAAGGCAGGAAGTGAAGTGAACACGGCACGCAAGAGGGAGGGAAACAAACTTAACCAAAACCAAGAACGCCTTTAAGTGCTCAGAAATATATAAACATGTATCATAAAAACTCCATCTCCTGGGGAAGATCGTGTCATCTCTCAAATCTAAATCTGCCTCAAAAATCTAGCATTAGTCTCTATTCAAAACACACAAAACAGTTTTAATGCAAAAAAAAAAAGAACCCTGGTTTCCACAGCACAAGTGGAAACAGGGAGATCAGGAAACCGCTCTTGTCTACTGATGTTTATTATCAATATGGCATCAAAATGCAGGCGACTAAAGCGGCTGGTCACGGGCCTGTTACTGCCGACGCCTGGCTGACCTTTGACCCTGCCAACAGAAAATCATTCTTCAAATCCTTCTCAGTGCCACACCTTTCTGAATCGCACACGTCCCTCTTTACCTCTCCATCTCAACACCCCACCCCCTCACCCTTCATGCATCACTATCTCACACACACACACACACATACTTCATAAGGATGGTGTCAGCAGCACCTATCAATCGCTGAGCAGTATTTTAAGTAAGCAGGAATCTGTGTGTGTATAGGTGTGTGTGTTTATGTGTGAATGCACGCTCAGCGGAAAAAGTGTTGGGTTAAGAGAGTGATCACGATGTGTAGGAAGTGTGTGTTCACAAGTGTGTGTGTGTGTGTGTGCGTGCGTGTGTGCGTGCGTGCGTGCGTGTGTGTGTGTGTGTCGGTAAAGCTGCAAATATTTAGTTTTTAGATCAAACAGTGACGCTAAAACTAATGTTGCATCAACTGCAAATGAGATGCATGTCTATGCAAAGTGCCAGATCGGTAGAAACTGCTACTGAAAGTTGTGTTGACGGAACAAAAAAAGCCCAGCAAGCATTACGTTTTGAGAGTTAATAAAATAAAACTTTAGAGCGAGCGTGAGTGTTTGTGTGTGTGTGATTCATGTTTGCCCAACAGGGACTGAAGTGGTGAAATCCGCCCTCATACGCTCGCAGCGGCTCCCGGAGACTCCCCACTTTGTAGATCAGATTTTTATGACAGGATTTACACTCCTCCTCCCGGCAGTCATTAAAGTAAAAACCTCATCTCGGGGGAACAATTAACAATAGGGGTAACAAGCGAGAAATGACACAGTGACGAATGCTCACGTTCCATGCAGAAAGGTCTGAATTTACATTACTGCCCGTTGAGGGGATTTACTGACATCTGTGTTTTACAGAGCCGGGAAGTGTAAAGATCGTCCTCTCCAGCCTCCCGTGCTGAGCTCATTCCAACCCTCTCACTTCTCTCTAAAAAAAAAGAAAGAGGATAATTGTGACTTAAGTGCAGCGAGTTGTTTCTTTTGGGCCTGGGTTGAAAGACGAGGTGGTGTGTGGTTGTTTCCCCTGATGTACCAGGGGAACGTTGGAGAACGAGGATGCAAAATACCTCTCGGTAAAAGTCAAATATCCACAGTTTTCACACATTCATTAAAAGCGTAAATCTCATTTTCTCATGTGCAGTAAAAACACCATAAGAGTTCACAGTGTGATTCTGATAATCGTCTAAAACTGCAGAGTCACAGTCATTCCCACTGAGGCTTTGACGTATGAAGGGAGCTAAAGGATTTGGGTGTTTTCCATCCTCCAGGTGACAAATAAACTAAGTTCTCTGGTGTAGATTGACATGCAAAGAAGGGCCATGCACACTCATGTGGCTAAAATATATATATTTTTATCCTTTTGTATGCATGCACTTTAAATCTGATACATGAATCTGATTTATTAGGTCGATAATAAAACAGATCGTGGAGCAGCCATGTGACCAATCCACATTAAATACAGTGTCAATTTTTAATTCCCAAACTTTCCAAAACTAATTAGCAAAAGTCTAAAAGAAATACTGGTGCACAATCTTCTGTATCTTAGTTATGGTAGTTGCAGCCGCACGCTACAGAACCTGAGATTGATCCAATGATTTGTAGGAAATACAGAAACAAAATTGGTAATAGATAAGTGCTTTCATATCAGAATCAACCACAAGTGGGGTCAGTGTATAAATGAATTTGCATATACTATTTTGGAGCACAAACGCGCGCGCGCACAATCACACACACACACCCACACACATACACACACACACAGAGTTGTTTCCACTGGCCTCAATCACCTCATTTTCATTCCCTAATTCTTTCTCGTACTGGAGTAGCTGGCCGGAGCAAAGCCCAGTTATTTGACCGCAGCGGCTTCAGCCCAAGGCCAAGTGGGACACTGATCCACACGGTCCAAACCAGCACATACTGACTGCATACACTGACGTCTACTGAGAAAGAAAAAAAAACGCTGAAGCTTTTCCTCCAGGCAGGAAAATTAGGCGCGAGGGAGAAGTGGAGACAAACTGCAAACAGAAAGAAGAGAAAGAGAGAGACAGACTTCCTGGTGTTCAGGAGACAGAGAAAAGCAGACAGTGATTCCAACAGCCGTCGAACAGACAGCGACGACCATCTCAGCTGAAGCCAAATACTTAATCAGCAATAAGCGTGGTAATTTACGACCTTTCAGCAAAGTCTGCAGGAACTGAACAAAAAACTATTTGACAGGAGACAGACGGCAAAACTGTTTTAAGCCGTCTAAATGTTCTAGAAACACACAGATGACATACGTTGGACAGTTCCCCTTCCAACGAAGTTAAATTCAGATCTTCTCCATGCATTTAAGATCCATTCAAATCCTCAAGTGGCTCGGCTCCCAGCTCCTTCAGGATCTATCCCGACGTGCATCAGTGTGTACTTACTAATGAATTGTGTGGTAGACGCACGTGTGTGTTCTCCAAACGGCAGTTTATCCAGCGCCCAGAGACCAAATTGGTGAAAATGAGGTGCTCTGTGAAACCTAATCGGAGCAGCTTGTTTTCTGAATGGTTAACAGATCAACACCAGGATTTGTCTTGGCAACGAGATGGATGTGAAGACTGAACTTGGGTTTTCCTTAAATTTGAGTTGGATTCTCAGAGAACGGGGTAAGACGGCAACAACAAAAAAACGACTCGGAAGACGGATAGGAAGGATAAAGACAGCAGTTGAAGGATGTAGCCCGGTGTGGCTCTGCCCAGGCTACGTCTGCCGCGGGGAATACAGATGGGACCACGACGCTCGGAGAGCTGTTGGAGGAAATGGGGATTGAAACAAACTGTGGTGCTGTTGTACAGATTGTTTATTCCTCAGCTTAAAAGCTTTTAGTCAACAAATCGGCTCCTTCACACACAAGATGATCTGCGTTTTCAAGACGTGTCTAATTGCTTCCATAGTAGATGTTTGTCTTACGTCTAACTGGTAAGACTCATCGTCCACTATTCTGACAGGTTGCACATATTCGGCCGTGTTCATCCTCTTTTTATTGTGTTTTTTTACTGCGCTACAAGTGTCGTGAGCTGCAGTTGCTTTCATCACCGTGACCGCTGACCTCAGCTGAACTTTCGGGCGTATCTCTTCACCGCCTGACTGTCTGTCGACACTTCTCAGCAGATATGTGGCAGTCGGGAGATTTTAAAAGGGTCCGAAGTTATCAATACATGGTGACAGGCTGGAGAGCAGACGTATCAGTTGAAACACATCTGTTGGCCGTGTCTTCGTGAATACAATTATTCTCGAGATGAATATTCATGATGATGGAAATCAGACCTTGGTCAGGCTCGACTTCTGCGCCTTATTGCTTTTCGTCTGTGGTCAGTTGCATCAGGCCGACTTGCGCGTTACGTAGCGTTCGTGTGAGATAATGGTGAATGACGAGGCCTCGGGGCGCTTCTAGACGTTCAGAGGTCGGAAAGTAGGCCTCTGTTTCTGGAAAATATTTGGTGTCCATTTCAGAGAGGAGGGCAGGGGTGAGCAGAGTGCGACGAGAGACGGAAAAGGAGCGCACAGGCCACCGTTAACTTATAAAGGCATTTTCAAGTCATGGCTAGTTAGTTATGCAAACATCTATCTTTAATCTGACAAACTACTTACATACAGGGTTACAGAGCAACTAAATCATATATTTGGAGTTTTGTTTCTGGTGAATTTGCAGTTGTCAGTCCGATACTTACTGTGTTTTAGCTCTGATTTTGTTCTCTACCAACTCCTGAGGGAAATATCTTGCTCTAAAATTGTTAAATTCTCTGCGTCTGTCTGGTGTTTGGTCGTGTGGGGTTTGACTAAGCTAAAGATATGTAACGTACTATCATAAAAGACAAAGACAAGCTGCAAATATCCCCATATGAATAGCCCGGGAAAGGATTTAATCAAAATATTTTTGCACGAGGAGTTCATCTGAAAAAAGAAAACAAAGCTCACTTTTCTTTTCCTCGGTGAAGCATATTTGAGGTTGATGGACAAAGTTTTGAAAGAAGAGAATGGAGAAAATTCTGTCAGAATGAATCAGTGTGAAGACGCCCAGAACCTGAGACTAAAGCATTTCTTCCTCCTAAAACCAAGACAGACACAGACACACACACACACACACACACACACACACACACACACACACACACACACACACACACACACACACTAAAGCGTTGTGTCTATGGTCCCATCACCATCACAATGTAAACTACACACCAATCAGGTAAAGTAAAGCACGTGCAAGGAGTAAGAAGTGGTCTTGATACACTATTTAAAAGTTTGATAATATTGGAAAAATAAATTACTCCGATTACAAAATGATTTCAGGCCATCAGGGTAAAGTGTGCGATGTTATTAAGTCAGGCCTTATGTTAAGATATCTGCTTACAACTAAATTACATTAGAAATATATCATCGTCTACTTTTTGTTCTTTTTTTTACTGACTCTGCGGTAGCACCTATACTTTCCAAAACCAATACCCTCTGTGATGAAGTCGGATCCGTTATATATTCAGTCATTATGGAACTAAATGTTTGAGAGGAAACAGAAATACAAGAACCAAATGTTGAAAGAAAAGAAAGAGAAGAAACAACTGGAAAACCTTGATTCTCATCTCGTGCAGGATTCCCTTTGTGAAGGGCCGCATGATGATTATTGATAGGAAAGAAACTACAAAATATTTTTTAACTCTTATTATTATATTTTTCTCTTATTATTTAAACGATTATTATTATTTAAGAGCAGAACTGAGATCATCGCTGGTTCTGCTCCTCTAACCACTTATCTTGTTTCTGAGGGAAAAAGAAATACTTTAAAGCCTCAATTTACAGTCCTGATACATTATTTCACAGATATATGAGGTGCTATGATAAGAAATCCACTGCAGGCTTGAAAGTCTAAATGTGTTGTCTGGTGTCTGTGGACGTTCCCGTCTGGGCCGCTCTGTCTTATCGGGGGCTTTTCTGGCTGGTAGGTGAGGCGCTCCACCTTTCTGACTCATTCAACCCTGCCAGAGGACCTCTAAGAAGGAGGAGGAGGCGGAGAAGGAGGAAGAGGAGGAGGAGGAGGAAGAGAGGGAAGAAGCAGACGGACGGAGGGGGAGGAAATGATTACGGGTGAGATGGCGGGAAGTGGCAGTTGCACAGACAGGAAACAGATACTTTTCTTATCATCTTATCATGGTTGAGTCCAGCCTTGGGGACCGGATCAAAGAGATGCACCTTGCTTTCATTTGTTGCAGTGGGCACTTGTTTGCATCAGCTCTTTCATCAGAACTGCTCTCGTTTCCTCCAGAGTCCGACAGGAGGTTTAAAAAGGGAAAATAAGTTAATCCTCTCGGTGAAAAAAGCAGCTCTCCATGTTATCTCCCTAAAGTGTCACTTCCCGCAATCTCATACATGGAGTGAGAGTTTAGCTTGAATTAAGTGCCGGTGAGAGTTCACTGCGGCTCAGCCAAGAGAATAAAGAAATGCACCAGTAAGCAAATGTATTTTCGAGAAAATGAAAAAGGCCGCTGAAATTCAGCCGCCGTAGACAAAAACAATTCCAGCGTTCAGGTGATGGATGGTGTTCATTTCCCCCCTCGATTTGCTGCACTTTGCATCTCATGATCGGTTATTCAGGAAGTCAGGCGAAGGCTCTGACCCCTCGAACGCTAGCATCAAGTGTGAATGTGTGCGCCCGCGAGTGTAATGCGTCAAAGCTGACGACAGTAACGTTCTCCTGCCCGACACGCTGCGGGGGAGGTCTGTGGCTCCGGAGGGGAGAGAGCGTGATTGAAGGGCATGAAAATGGGAGAAAATGGGAGAAATGGAAGAAACGGCTGCGAGCCAGTGGAATGAGACGGGGGGTGCCGCACAAACCAAGCTCTCCGTGTTTGTTTCGCTTATTGTGGTCTGGCCAAGCTCAACACATAAAAAGGCATCATCTCGACGAGAGAGCTTGTATGAAGTGTGATTGACAAGCGTTCTCCTTCTCCGAAACATCAACTTGGACTAAACTCTGTGCATTTTACTGGACGAATGTGGGCGCCGGTTCAAGTTTTTCAACTGGAAAAACATGGCGGCTACTTGAAGAGCCGCCAAATTTCTGCTTAACTATCCAGAAAAATGTGTTTCTGAATAACATGAGGTGACGGCGAGAGCTTGTAGTTGCAGTTTATTGTATTTTACATCGACAAAGACTATTTAAACTAAGGTTGGAATCTAAACATCTCCGCACACTTTGACTAAAACCTTGCATGAAGAGTTTCAAGCCACTCGGCTCGGATTTACGACTCGAGAGCTCCGTTAGGACACAGGCACAAGGTCTATAAATGCAAGGACATACATTCTCATGCACGCACTCCAGTTTACAGTCTTATTACATGACCTCTCGGATATAACGACAACCATGCAAAGACATGCAGCTGGTCCATAAACTGTGTGTGTGAATAATGAGTGTGTGTGATCATTGGAGGAATCAGAGGAAATTAACACACCTGCATATGTCAGTATCAGAAACACAATGGCTGGCTGAGCAGAAAGCTCCTTTTATTAAGTGGCTAACGCCTGTGCACTACTGTAAAGTCTGATTTGAACCAGACTCAGGCAGAACTGAAGCCACGGTCAGGTAAAATCATTACTGCGAATAACCACCAGAAAGAGCCACATTCTTTCTATCAATTCCCTGACCCGGGGCTTTTTCCCCTCTTTCTTCCACATTTTTTCCCCTCATTCTTCCGTCTTTCTCCCACTGCTCTTCACACGCTGCCCATCTGTCTGCGTCTTATGCAACTGGGAAGGCCGACTTACGCGGGGAAGTCGCCAAGTCCAGTTTAGTCGGTCGTGTTTCTTTGCCAAAGCCGGGCCTGCCCGCAGAGAGCGAGAGGGGGTTTTAACTGGCAACCCGGAGGCGAATCTTCCGGATGAAGACAAATGATGAGACAAATAAAACATGTGATGACGGGTTTATACAGATAGTCTTTTCTCTCCCTCTTAAGTGGACACTTGAATCCAAAGCGAGCCATAATTAACGCAACTATGGAAAAAGCCGTAATTCCTGGATCAATAAGATTACCAGCAACCACTAGAATGAAAAACAAAAGGCCTTGAGCCATATTCCCTTGAAGATATTCGGTCATGTAAAAAGGCGAATGCATGGAAAATAAATTAAACAAGAGCTAAAAAAGAGCCGGAAAAGGGATTGACTTTTTCAGGGCAATTATAGCGAGCAGGGAGGAAGGGGATGTGGTTCAGTTGATGTGAACTACTTCTGTCTCAGGTACAGTACAGTGGTTATTCCTCGGAGGCCCGAAAGCTTTCACTGAAAGTCATCAATCAGCTCCTGTGCACGGCGGTCGTGAAAGCGCTGGAAAACTAGAGTGAGTGATGTCATCAACTACCAGGTTATCATGTCAGGCGCCAGGTTGAAGAGAGACAGATCCCGAAAATGAGGCACGGTGAATCCTTGTGACAAAGTGCCGTCTTAATAAACTCATCGTGTCTGACATTTAGCCTCATCTGCATTATTTCAAACGCACAATTATGTGCTGGTTAAAATTAGTAAAGAAAAGAGAAGCTCCTTAATACGTTTTTGACTGCTGAAATTTGTCTCCGGACATACTCGCCTAATGTATGCGCCGAACAAATTGCTCGACAGGCTGTCTCACGGCGTCCAAGACCTCCTTTAGGAAGCGAATGCGCTGCATCCGATTGGCCATTTATGTGCCAGACTCATCCCCCAAGCTCTCTTTTGTCATTCTGCTAATACATTTCAAGTGTAAACCTGAGTGAAAAACCATAAATGCCCTAAAGGAAAGACTGTCAGGGAGTCTAATTTCTACAATTAATTGCACCTCACCGCTTTCACGCCTCCTTGCCACGCCTTTAGACCGCGGCCATTCAGCACAGCTATAAACCCTTTTACGTTCAGATGTGGTCGGGAAACACTTTGTACAACAAATGACGTCATCTTCAGAAAGAGCTAGACAATGATAAAGTGACTGATATTACATCATTTCACTCAGATCAGTACATTCTCAAGTAAACTTACCAAAACTAAAGTGGAGATATCAGAAATGCCGGAATCAGAATCCCCTTTGGAACCGAACACTGATGCTTTAACTTACTGTCTGAAGCACGAGGGGAGAAGAGAGACAGCAGACAGACAGACAGATAGCAGAGACAGAGTGAGACAGCGATGAAGAGCGCTGGAGGAGAGCCCTGTCTCTACATGCACGGCTGGTGGAAAAATGTCTCTCTTAATGGATCCCAGCTTTCTGCAGCACTTAGAAGAGCCAAGACCAGCCAAAGGAATAAAATATGGCATTATTATTATTATACTGCAATTATCAATTATCCTCTCTCTCTTACGTTCTCTCTTTCTTTATAGCACAGATGCACACGTTAACACACACACACTTAATTTTTCCCTTGAAGCCGAGGATGGATGCACAAGCGCATGGTGGCGCGTGTGCAGGCAAACGTGCAGAAATACAAAGTACGTGCACTAAAACACACACACGCCGCAAAATTCCCAATTTGACACACTTTGAGACAGTCGCCCAGCAGTTCAGTCGGTACAAGATGACAGGCGGATATGTGCTTTGTAGATTAGTGTTAGCAGACCCATCCTTTACGCAGCTAATGGAAAGAGACGACAAACGCTCCGTTTTTCTCTTTCCAGTCAGATTCAGACGGATGATTAAATAACGCAGAGATCTTGGCGATGAATCACAGAGAGGTCTGTTTTTTTGTTTTTTTTCAACATCTCTTCCCTGGTCATGTGAAGACATAGTAAACGTCAGACTGAATCCATCAGGTGTGAGGTGGTTTCTGGAGCACCGGCTGATCTGCTGCTTCTCGGTCCGTATCTGCTAGGCTCATCTATCTTTCCAAAAGATCTCAGCTCTGTGTCGGCTGCACGGAGTGCTCCCATTACTCATCCATCGCTCAACTCAGCCTACACTAGCACTGGAAAGAAATACGGCCGTGTGTTTTGGCCATGATGAGTGAAACACAGAATGAAATTTAATCTTTTGTCAGACTTTGAATCGATAACAATGTTGGGAAGCCAATTTAAGAGCCTGAGCAGCAGTGCATGCTCCTTTTTTTTCCATAGCCATCTTTGGCTAATGCAGACTACTACGTCACTTAATAAATCACCCAAAACATTCTGAGTGTTTGTGAACAATGATGAAGGCACTAAAGTTCCCCCGGAAAGCCTTTTCTTGGTATTGTTGTCGTCTTCAGCAGCTGGGATGCAGCCAGCGGTCTCCTTATCAGCACTTAACTGAGGATGGCGAGCAGAAAACCTGTTCTGAGGGCCAAGCTTTCAGCACTAAGCTGGAGGATACGTGCGGTCCAAGGCAATTAGTTTCGAACGGGGATGGACTGAAAGGTAAACCTGTCACTTACCTACCTCTTGGTAAAACTAAGCCGACATGATTGACATCTTTTATTGACTAATGGAAAGTTGTCAAGGTGGTACAGGTTTGAAAGGGATCATCTTCCAAATATAGTTTTGTTAAAAACTGATGGTGTTAGTCTTTGTCGCACAGCAACAACCTTTTTATTCAACAATTCCTCACAGCACAGACACAAGCTTCACTAACTGGACCTCCGTTGACTGATTTTGGATGTATTTTTGTCACCATGCTATGATGTTAGCCATTTGTCCTTCTGTCTCTGAGGATGCCACAACTATCAGCAGACTGCAAAATAACATAAACTAGCTTGATAACGAGCGGCAGTCGTTCCATGTGAACAGACGCCAAAAGAACCTGAATCTTGTCTTGTGTTTAATTCAACGTAAAGCTCACAAAGCTCCTATAAGCCGAGGTGTGTGTTTACTCAGGACCAGCCCCTATACCACCTACACAGCTTTTACAGCTGGGCTATTTGGACTTGACGGATGAACTGTGCCATATGTCCTCGGCGTGTGTGTGTGTGCGGGTGGTTTGGTGTCAGGCAGCTCCAATCAACAAACCATAAACAAGCTAACATTTTGACCCTTCGTAATCCCGCACAACCGCCAAATCCCTGTGTCCAAAACCAAATCGGCCAAACAACCGTTAATGCTTCTGTTTAGGAGACAAACATGTCGGGAATAACGACACTAAGTAGGAGTAGTTGTCAAAAAACCTCAGTGATATTCATCTTCATTTAGAAAGCTTCATCTACGCCACGCTGCGATCAAACTAACTGAATATTCTTACTTGCATGTACTTGTCTTGATATTTGTTCCACTTTTTCAAACCCGTTGCTTCAGTGTTACATGTACATAGTTCATTTTTGTGTATCAATGGGCTTCCTTCTACGTGCATGCATCTGCACATCACTCTTAATGGTATTTTTATGACTGGAAACTCCTGAACAATTAGCCGGCAAGCGGCTTCCCCTCTGGTGTGTAATTTAAAAGGAGGCAGGAGCCGCATCAGCAAGGACACGCAGGGCCTCATTAACAGCCTTACTGAGCCACTACCACACAGCAGGCTGCAGACTGACACACACACACGCACACACACACAGATGAGGTTTAGGAAAAGCAGCATCAGGTTCATTATGAGAGCAAATGCTCATGAACGCACCTGCAGGCACTCTTACACACACAAACATGCCTCGCTGGCATAAAGGTTCACTTTATCTTCAGGTCTGACTCACCGCTGCCCTCTGGAAGGCTCCCTTCGTGTAGGTGCCGCCTCCTCTGTAGTTGATAGCCGGGATCTCCTGGTTGAACAGGGAGCACTTGTGCTGGTGGGACTTGGGCGCTGAGATGTGGTCCACCCTCGTCACTACGTGGGTCTTGGACGAGAAGGTGACCAGCGCCACCCGCGTGTTCTCGGGCGCGACGGGGAAGTCGGACAGGATCTTTTTGACGAACCTCAGCTCGCTCAGGAAGTTATTTGCCCCGACGCTAGACGACTCATCCACCAGGAAGACCAGGTCCAAGCAGGAGCTTTTCTCCCGCAGCTCACGGACGTTTCGTTTGAACGCCTGGCCGAGGCGCTCCACTTTGCGCTCCGCGCTCTCTGACAGGTTGCCGGCCGGCGAGGAGGAGGTTAAGGTTGTCATCTGCCTGGACCGTCGGGACTGCAGCTGGTGTTGGGATTGTTGGGAATGTTGGGATTGTTGGGCTGCCGGCCAGGCGGCGGTCCATACATCCAGGATGCACAAGACCAAAAGGCAAGAAGTCCATGATGGCGTGAAAGAGTACCTTTGAGGAAACATAGTGACAGTCAGCACAACACCTGCACAGAAGAAGAGCTTTGAAGAAAAAAAAAAAAAGACAACGTGGCTCCTCTTCTCGGGAGGAATTCAGTGAATTAAAATATTTGCTATGCCTGTGTCAGCCTCAAGAAACATAGCAGACAACAGTTCAGTGCAGAGTTCCTCAAAAGCATTGTTGAAAGAAGATGACAATTCTTCTCTTGATTCAAAATGTGCGTCCGTCCATCTGCTTCTCTCTCTGTCTCTCTCTCACTCTCTCTCTCTCTCTCTAGTGGAAGAAAACTCCGGTCTGGTCTGGAAAAATGTTTCAGCTTGCTTGCAAAGATATCTGCCTGACTGTCTCCAAAAATAAATCTGTCTTTCTCCTCGCTTTGAGCACAGTCTGTATATTTAAATGTATTGTTTGTTGAGAGTCTATAAATCTTTATGTCCTTTTTCTTTCCTTCTTCCTGCCACTTCTGTCTGCGAGTCAATCTTGTAGTCTGTGCATCAGATCCAGAAAAAAAAAGCCAATCCTCTTCAATCTTCTCTAGTCCTGGTGTGCTGCCCCTCAGGCTCCTGTTTTCCTACGTGACGCTCCTGCCTGCACCGTCAGCCAAGCACTGAATGCTTGTTCCCCTCTTCTCCCCAAATCATTTAAAAAAAAACACACACAGCGGAGGAGGACGGAGGAAAGTTAAGAGACAGAGAGAGGCTGAGGGGAAAAAAGGGGGCAGTCCAGTCGTGGCCGTGAAGTCCTTTTTTTTCCTCTTCATCTCTCCTCCTCCTTTTCTCTCACCTCCCCCTCTCTCCCTATCTCTTGTGTCTCTCCCCCTCCCTCTACTCCCCCCCTCCTTCTCTCTCTCGTCCTGACAGTGAAGTGAGGTTCGATGTCAGTGCAGCGCCTTGTCTGTCAACTTGTCAGCAATCCCCCCCAAAAAACATCCGCTTCAGCCACTGTGATCAACTCCACATGTCCACGCCGAGCACATCAGGTAACAATGAGATCAAACAAAGTGAGAATGAGAGGTGAGATGAAGGGATGGAGGGAGGAGAGAAGATTTAAGAAGTAACATCACACAGAGGCAGACTTTGGCTCAATTCAGAGGAAGGTCTGACATTTTGATCTGTCCTTCAGAGGTAGGAAGTAGTTCAGTCTGGATACGTGCTTAGTCAAATCACCACTCTTTTATCAGCTATCCTTTCCTCTCGTCTCCTCGGCTCGTATTCTCTTTTTGCATCTTGCTCAAGAAGCAAAAACATGAGCGAAGAAACTCTTTAGATTTGTCTACTTTATTACTTTCTTACTTCACCACAGGGACTATGCCGTTTCTCTCCATCTATTCCATCTCGTATAGCCTCTCCCTCCTTCTCCGTCTCCCTTTGCTGTCATGTTTTCCTTCGGTGATTTTATCTGTAACCAAAACAAAAGGCAGGCGGTGTCACAGAGGCACACTGCGCCCATTAAACTGAAGGCCTTGTGAAGCTGACTTCACACAGAGCCGTCGGGGCTGGCAGAGAAGAAAGAGTCAGAAAACAGAACAGAGGAACAAAACATAAAGAAATGAGCCAGACTGAGACAGAGACCAAAGTAGAAAATTAGAGCCACTACATGGCCAAAAGTATGTGGACTTCTAAGTGTTACAACTGTGGTGGAGGAACATCTCATTCCAAAACCATGATAATCAATCTGCTGCTTAACAGCCTCCATCATTTGAGAAAAGCTTTCCACAAGAGTTTGGATGGCGGCTGCAGTGATTGGCTCCCGTTTAACTACAAGAGCATCAGTGAGGTTGGGCGCTGAGCCTGAGGTACGGGCTCGCAGTCAGCTTTTATATTCATACCGAAGGTGTTGGATGAGGCTGAGGTTAGTGCTCTTAGCTGGCCAGTCCTGTTCCTCCACGCTAAAACTCAGAAAACCATTTATTATACCGCAGGATGAACATTTATCTTGTGCTGAACGAGGGCTGCAACCAATTATTTTCTTGATTCATAGTTTGGTCGATGACATTTCAGAAAGACGTGAAAATGTCCATTACTGAAAAACCCAGAGACGACGGAGACGTCTTCAAAAGTCTTGTTTTGTCCAGGAAACAGTCCAATCACATGCAGAACATTTTGAGTGGCTGGAACCAATTTATATTTGGTGTTTTTGGTTGAAAAATTACTCAAATGATTGACTGAAGATCAACTTCTATCAAGTCATAAGTGGTCGAGCCATAACCATGAAAAACAGCCCAAGAGCGTAACTATGAAAAGGGATGTCAGCAGCGATGTCTGATACTTTTGGTCGGAGAAACTAAACAAACAAATAAAGAAAAGAGCAATAACAAAGAGAAAGTAGAGAAATTAAGAAGTAAAGAGCAAGATGAGGCAACAGAAACTGTGAAAAAAAACAAACTGAGTTGACAGAGGGTGTGTGTGTGTTTCCACCGCAGCAGTCCAGTGCAGTCAGTCTTAGAGTCTTAGACACACAGTGTTTATTAGCCTGTATGAGCTCGGCTTTCTCTGTCTCTCTCGTTTTACAGCTCTGGAAACTTCTGCACCAAAGAGGTGGGAATAGAAATTAGCGTCATGCTGGCCAGATAAACTGACTGACATGAAGAGACTAAAACACACACACACACACACAGATCTACACACAGATGCAGAGAGACACAAAAAACACAAGCTCTTGCACATGTTGAAAGGGGGATGAGCACAGCTGTGACTTCCTGCTTTTGGGCACCAGAGACACCTCACCAGACTTTCGAGGGGGTCCCAAGGGAGACAAGGGGGTGGTGGATGGAGAGGAGTGTGTGTCGATGCAGGGTTGTGTGTTGGTGGAACTGAATATTCAAGCTAAATCTGTGAGGGAGAGCGGCCTGTATGTAGGAAGATATCCACATAGTTTGAATGACTCATGAAATAAACAGTAATTCCACTGTACTATACTAGATTAATTGAAAAGAGAGGTTTGAATCATGTTGTGATGTTTTCACCATTTCAGTCATAAAACAGAAACACTTTCTTCTTCTTCAGTGTTAAAATGTGCAGCGAGGCATAACAACATACACAGCCACACATTTAGCAGAGTCCAAACAATTTAAAATCCAAATAAAGAAGTTGTTGAGAGATATAAAATTAAACAAAATACAAAAACGACTGAACAAATAAGCACACGTGCTCATTCAGTCGGCCGTGGATCAAATTGAATGTCTGCGCTTCGAAAATACCAGACAATTTAAGGCCCTTTTTTTAGACCTGGGCTTTCAAAAACAAAAATTAAGACTTTTTTTTTTGGAGGATCTGTGGGAGGCATGTCAACACAGGATGAAGGATGTGTGCAGAGTTCCTCATGCTATGTTTGCAAATGTCCACACAAACACACATAGAGCAAACAAATATTGGAAAGCAGAAAAACAGAAAAAGAAATATCAGATAAGAGTGCGAGTCACAGAATCTGAGAACAGTTTTTTTTCTGTGGTTTGCACTCTTCGTTTGCTGACAGACACTGACATAATATATCATCGGGCCTCTTGCAAAGTACCTTAAATGCTTGATCTACTTCAGTCTATCAAGATTAAAATATGTTGCACAAGAATCAGAAGGTCAGAAACCAAACACTCACCTCTGGTTTCTCCTACACTTCTTCTTCTTCTTCTTTAAAAGAAAAAACACTTGAAGGTCAAAGTTTGTATGACGAGAGCCTCTTATATTCCCTCTCGTATACAATTAAATTCACTACAATGTTGCTTTGTTTGCATGAAAGTTTCTGAAAGAGGCATCAAAATAAAAGCAGACAATATTCTAAATATGAATGTCAAAGCAAAGTTTGTATTGTACACTCACACCTGCTCTCTCACCTGTTGGAAGTCCCCTGCCAGCAGGCTGGAGCAGCAGATACAGTAGCAGCAGGTGACGACACATTCCTCGTGTTTCTTGGCTTTTCTGTCCTCAACAATGAAGCACATATGTCAACAGGTCGGCCTTTCCAAAACTTTCCTCCACAGCCCAGTTTGATTTAAAAGAAGGTTTAATATTTGTACTGTATGAGCTCAGATAAATAAATAAAGGTTATGCAGATGAAGTGGATTTAAAGTGAAGTATTGTGTTTTTTTTGTGAGTTTACTGGTTTGTTCGGGGTTTGCACATATGGTATGTTCATTTTCTTGCATTAGTTACATTACAACAATATTAATCATTGATTATTATTGAGGATAAGTACAAACCTGCTTCATGTCTGGAAAACTGTGGTGGCCATTTTTTCAATTCATTGCGTTTGATCGACTAAATCATGAATATAAACAAAAACAGATAGACTAATCTATTGAACAAATCTATATTGTTGATATGCAGATGGCTTTTAGTATTTATTCATCTTCATGGGATCTTCACCTGTATTTGGATCACTAACTGTTAGAGACTACATTTCCCATGAGCACTTGCAAGAACACGCACAGGTGAGCTCTATTTAAAATAATAATTAGATTTGACGTCCCCTTAATGTCACATTTTAACGACATTTACAATATTGTAACACTTCTATAGTCCAATAGTCCTATACTGAAAGGTAAAAATATATATGTTTGGTGTTTTATTCAAAGCTAATCCCATAATTAGCTAGTGTTAGGGGCCGTTAAAAATTAGCCACCACGGAGCCACATTGAAGCTTTCCCGCGAGCCCGTTCACGCCAGCTCACGTTGTCTGAACGTTTTTAATTAACTTTAATTAATTAATTAATTAATTAATTAATTATGCTGCGTCAATTTAATGTCAACTCTACACAACAGTTAGTTACACGACCTCACCCTCTTGGTAGTTGTATCCGTGCCTCTTAACGCTGTAAAGCTAAATTAACCGAAAGCTCACGTGCAGTTTACTCCTAATAGTGACGTCGCACTGCCCCCTGCAGGCGGCAGCATGCCAGTACAGCACAAATGGGAAGACGCTGCAATGACACACTACGACCGCTCGATGGCGCGCTGTTATCCATGTGTGAGGGAACCATTGACCATTAAAGGAAGAAAACGTTATCAAAGCCTTTACTGATGCAATTTAATATGGCTAAGTGAGCGTTAATCCATAGTGGTATGGATGTTTAAAGGACTAAAAGCCAGAATATAAAAATGATCTTTCCAGGGTTGTATGGAATACTTACTTCAAGTACCCCTTTAAGTAAAAGCATTAACGGAAAATGCACTTTAGTAAATTAGAGTACCCATTATGCAGAATGACATGGCATTGTGTTTTTTATTTTTTATTGCTGGATTATCAGTACTGAGGATGTAGAGGTGGAGCTGATTTGGGCTGTTTAAATGTACACTATATTACAGAATCAGCTTCATAAGCCATGTGTGTGTACACATACATTGAATTTGACCCCGGTTACACTTTGGTCTCGACATTAAAGACAACTGTTGTGTAACCAAAAGGAAGTAACGTTAAATGTTTGTGTTTGTTAAATGGATCACAACGAATATGGTCAGTGAAGCCATGTTATGAAGTTCTGTACTGTGTGTAATGTTTCACAATCTGAATGATTTCCAGTGACACGGATGTGAGTGTGTAGGTGTCTGTGGGTGTGTGTGCAATAAAGTGTTCCCCAAAAGAGAGAAGTAAGACACAGAGTGCACACGACAGCATCACGTCTGCTGAACACCAGAAGTCACATTTTGCTCTCGTTGGTAGTTTCTTAAATCTACTCTGCAGCTTGTCAAATACTATTTTGCAAGAGTTCGAGCTCTGCACGTCTGCAGCTCATTTCCTTCAATACCACTTTTTCCTGCAGTGTTGTGTATCTATGGTATACAAAGTATGGAAGCTCATTTATGACAAAAATATGAACCATGTGATAATTAACCTGGGGTTCCTTTTGTCTGACATCCATATTGTTTCCATGTCTCCCATGTCTGCTATCAGATCCTTGGGTCTAGTGTTAAAAAATGAATTATGTGGGCGTTGAATTTGTTTTTTCCAGAGGTCAGTTACTGATTTTTATCTTCATGGATCCAAATTATTGAGTTCAAACACTGCTGCAAGAGCACAACACAGAGAACCTCTTTTCCCCTTATTCATATGCTTCCTCTTTTACAGTGTTTTTCTGTTTTCCTCTCAGAACAAATGTACACTGATTAATTGTTAATAGACTAAATATGTCCATAACCGTAAGAGCTCTCTCTTTTAAAGCTCATCAGTCACATGTTTCACACTGAACCTACCAAAACAGCTGAAGCTTTTCATCCGGTTTTAGGAACACAAATATGTTCCTGCTGGCTCTGCAGATTGATAACAGCTTTCATTTATTTTGCGTTCATGTTTGCTTGCTAGTTTTTGTCATTATCGAATCTTCACGGACAGATGTGGATGGTCAAGCTTGGCACAGAGACAGACTGCAGCTTGTCGGGCGTGTGTGCTCCTGCACAGACATCTAGAATATCAATATGTCTGCATGATGAGAACGCAGCGTGCATCTAGTGCGATATAGCTTAGTTTATATCTGACTTTATATCTGACTTTAAATCTCCAAATGTGTGTTAGTGGGTGAGCTGTAAAGCTGTGTTAGACAGCAGTGGTAAAACTAATGGCTTCATGTTTAGCTGCGACTATTTATAGTCCGGGCTGCACTCACACGCAGCATAAATATTTCATATGTCCAACCAGCCTGCAAGAAAGTGACGTCCTTGAGGTAGAAAATCGAGCACACAAGCTCAGATTTATCGTCCTTTACAGGAGAAGCTACTACATTACGATCTATAGCTGCACCAAGGTTATGATCAATCAATACACAAAGTCTCTCAATTTCAGATGTAATAAATAGTCATCCGCAAAGATCCACACTCAAACGTGTTCTTTAGGTTTTCTCTGCTAGTTTTTTCAGTTTTCTCCGCCACACATTCACACGGCCACACGTGTGGGAACTGATGAGTGCGACAGCCGTCTCCCGGAGGCCAGTGAAGAGAATATGAGTCATGTCTCTGGCCTAAGGGCACTTAGGTAGATAACATAGATAAGATAAGTTAGAACTTTATTAATTTAAGAGGAAATTATTGTGCCAGAGATTGATCAAAGACTCCAGCAGAAGAAGAAGAAGAAGAAGAAGAAGAAGAAGAAGAAGAAGAAGAAGAAGAAGAAGAAGAAGAAGAAGAAGAAAACCAACACATTTAAATTGTGTAACAGCTACGTTCTTAGCTGCTGGTTGCTTGTGCGTTCACATAAAGACAGTTAAAACACACACACGCACGCACACACACACACACACACACACACACAAAGAGGGCTGAGTATATTTGAGACCGAAGAGAAGCGTCATCGTGGGAAAGATCCACAAAGAAGACAGGTGTTAGATTCTACACCTTCACAAGAGCGGTCGATCTTATAAAACACACACACGTTTGCATACATCAAGAAACACAAAATCCAACAAATGCAGACAGTCAGCAGACCAACGGCCCCTCTCAACCTCATCCTATACTGTGAAATGTGCCTTTACAGTACGACATTTTAGTTCAACAAAGAACACTCGACACAACTCTGAGCTTGTTCCAGAGCTCTTTGACTGCATCTCTCGTCTTCCTCATCTGAGTCAATAAATAATCCTGTTCAAAGAGAGATCACTGCTGTCAGTCTGGCATAATATCTACTGAAACATTAAACGCGCTGAAACTGGATTTTGACACAGAGTCCATCTTCGAGACAATATCTCAAGATCACCTTCAAGCATTTTCCATTTAGTTTTTTCGCCATTATAGTGTGGCAACACTACACTTATTTGCCAGTCTGGGGCAGTTGCCTGCTTGATAATCCAGCCTGGACATCTGGACAAATGCATCTTTACATAATGTACAGCTCCACGAAAAGCATTGCGCAACACATGTCATGGATACACAAACATGAGTCAGATGCACAAAATCAAAGCCTGACACCGGTGCAAGCCGGCTGACACTGTCTCCCTTCTCTTGGTCTCTTTCCCCTTTCTCTCTGAGAGGAAGCAGCAGAGGGAGGAAGAAAGAACGGAGACGGTTGAGACGAAGAAGAGCGAGAAACAATATGAGAGAAAAGGTCCGGTGAGGTAGATGGAGGTGGAGAGAGTAAGATGAGGAGGTCACTTCTGGAGGCAGTGGGAACTGGATTGAGCCAGACTTCCTTAAAAACAGCCCCGGCAGTCGGGGAGGAGCTGGACCGAGGGGGGAAAGAGGGGAATGAATCTTGAGAAATGTGCACACACACAATCACAGACACACACACACACACACACAAAGACGGAGAGACACTCGTAAAAAAAAGAGGATACTAAATGTGCTGCCTCGTGACAAACCCTTCGATCTCAGTTTTGATGTCCATGCCTTTCTCCTCTTGAGAGAGGAAGTGTTGAAAGGGTTGTTTCAGGACCGTAAAGCACACAAACACACTCAGCTGATCAGGATTACTGCTCATATCAAATCCCTTGTTATTCTTAAGTGCTAGTATCTGCTGGCAGTTGTTGGATAGTGAATCAGGAAAGAAAATGCACTGAATTTAGGATAATCAAAGCAAAAAAATGTGTTTATTTTTTTTGTCTTTATTTTCTGTTTTCTTACGAGCTAAACTGACGCGATTATCTCAGCGTAATGTATTGAACATATTGTTTACATTCTGCTTAGATAAAGAAGCTATCTGGTTCACAGTTTACAGTTATATTAAGGACAAGGTAAACAAAGAGCCGGATAAGAAACATAAAGTGTGTCAGCTGTTTGGAGCTGTAACTCTGCGAGACGAGCAACAAGACGAGAGGCAGACAAGTTCAGACCGGTTCAAGCTGCGAGGCACAGGAGATATCGTGAATCATTATGTTCCAGCTTCAATTTATTTACAAATGGTTTCATTTAGAGCTGCTGAACGAGCAAAACAAGGTTGTCTGGATAGAATTTCCAAAGCAAGCGAACAAATAAACACGTTAGAGTAGCAGAAAAAAACCTTCAGCAACAACATAAACTAACCATCATCCTGATTAATAATGAAATACTTTTAATGAAGTAACAATAGCTGTGATAACACTGTAATAATTACAACAATACAAACTAAACTGGCTCCTGACGTCAGAGCTGATATTAATCTCTGAGCTTTAATCGATTGTCCTTTTATTTTAGTGTTTTTTTAGTGTATTTTTAATGGGTTTTTTCTTCATGAAGAGACAAAGTGTGTCTCATGGAGTTGAAGCCCACACATCACAAGGATGTAGAGTTGACAATGTGATAGATTACACAACTTAAGGCTGCATTATATTCATATATTTTTGCCACTTGGGGGCCGCACATCTGGACGTAAACACCATATTGATATTCATAACAGCTTATGGGGTTGATTTGGTGAGGAGTTGGCGAAGCCTTGTTAGCATCCATTCTTTTTACCTCTATGTTTGGTCTCCACCAGCTCCTGAGGGGGGCGTGTCTTGTCTCTTTCGGTGCTAATTGCTCCACTATATGCTAACCAGCTCGCCGCTAACGTTGTCTTGGTCTCTTGTGCCGAGCAGGTGAGTTCATCAGCCGCCGAACACAACACTTATGAGAGCGGAGAGAGCGAACCAAAACAGTTAAGTTGTGGCCCTTAAAATCAAAAAATATAGATTCAAAACCACCTTCCACATCTTCTCCACATCCCATGGATATTCATTTCCTGTTTACATGTTGCATTTAAAACCAGCTCCCAAAGTGAGGCACTTTGTTCGGGCGTCTCGATCACGGCATGTTTTCTCGAACACATTGTCCTATGAAGTCATATGTTTCCGGGGATATGGTAAACACACGGCTCGAGTTACGATCTCTCCTCCCACGCTCACACGCCCCCCTTAACCACACCTCCTCTTGCCCTTCAATCCCTCCTTTCCTTGTACCTTTCTTTCCTCTCTTCACTGCTCGGCATTTTCACTGTAATTTCCCACATTCCTCTTTTTTTTTCTCACAAACATCTCCACTCTTCAAGCCTTTTTTTTTTTATCCCCCCTGACCTCTTTCCCTCCCTCTCACACCTCCATCGCTCTCTCTCTCTCTCCCCCTCTCCCCTTCTCCCCCCTGTTGCGCAATCCCATCTAATGTTTCTGTAAATAGATGCTTATGGACATGAGTACAAACTGCATGTCACATCAGGAGATCAAATGTCTGTGAATGAACATATGCTCCCGCAGGGTTGGAAGACGAGGACGTTTCTTGGAAAACAGTGGGCGGGGACTCTTCTACACCAGCGTCATCGCTCCGCTCCTTATTTGGTGTAAATATGCAAAGCAAAGTGCTGATGTTTGTAAAAAACACACTGAACAAAACGTATGTCAGTATGGAAAATACAGTACATTCACACAGTGATGTGAATGAATCAATCAGAGTCTTTCATTTCATGGAGTTGCCTTATTTAAGTTTTTAATAGCATGTTAAGGAAGGACGTGGTATTCCCTTTTATAGCATATGTTTCATACATGAGAGATGCTTTTGAGTCTGTGCCATCAAATACGATGTTGTTTGTGAAGACTTTACACTGTGTTCCCTTCTCTTGGTTGTGACATAATGACCCTGCCTCCTCCGCCTCTTTCTCCTCCCTCTCTTCCTTCAGCTGGTTTTTAACTTGCTTGTTTTTTAATGCACAGGACTTGATGCTTTGTTCCCCTCCGCTCAGGCACAATCACATTACAGACAGGCGGGGGTATTTTTCACAGTGCATCTTTTCGTGTGCGAGCAAATCTGCAACCTGTTTTTCGAGAAATTAAATATGCGTCTACCAGAGGACAATTTAATTTACTGTACCAGAGGAAACCGTAGTCAATGTGCAGAGACTCTGTGAAACCGAATAAAGGATGCAAAACTAGATTTAATAGGAGACTAACGAGATACAAAAAGGGCCTTATATCATCCCATTAAAACCATCACAGTCTAACAATAGCGCTCTGACCCTTTCATCAAACTTAAACAATGGACAAGCGACACCTCTCTGATGTATCGTGCACGCGAGTCACAGCTCTTTGCACTGTTGTACGACTCGATTTCCCAAATCAGACACTCCATTAATTGCCTCTCGCATCCCTTTTACTTGTTTATTTGTGTTAATTCTGCTGATTTCTGCAGCAATACATTAAAAGAAAAACACATTTCACATTAGGGACCGCACCAAAGTGATTAGAAAGATAAGACTTCATTAAATTCTTAAGGTCGTGAGATATACTGTGAGTTAAACAGTTGTATCTCTGGTTCAGGGGCCTCTGAAGACTCACTTCTTCATCTCTTCATTCACACTTAATCCAAACAAAGAGAGTGTAATCTAATCAAGTGGAGTCCAAAGAAAATGTGTCCAGTAAAAACTGTTTAGTCAGAGCTGGAAAACACAACAGAAATAAAGGATGCAAGACAAGATTTAAACGGAAAACCAAATGTTCCGACATGTTGACATGCTGTTTGAATGTTCAGCGAGAAGGCAGCAGAGGATTATTAGTCATGTGACTTTGGACCACTTCCAGCTTCTGGACTCTCCAGGAGGGACATTGGCATAATTCTTCTCCCGTGCACATCTCTTGTGAGAGAATCCGGTGGGGTGTCACATTTAGTTTTTCTAGCAGTAATCTACACGCTTTCATCTCTCTTTTAATTGGCTGCTGCATCTGTGTGACCCCGGACAGCTCAGGGCCATGACGAAGGTGTTTTGACTTGATCTCAGAATTCATCACTTCATCGGCACGCGGAAATAAATTTAAAAAAAATGGACTCTCTGTTGTGTCACCTCTTTGGGTGAGAGGAACACATCGAGCTTAGAGCCGTGCCAGTGCATTTAGATGAGCAGAAGAGGCGTTTATGTGACGGATATTTGAATTCTTGCCATTTTCTTGTCACATTTGCATGAGTAAAATGTTAGTTTGGGAACACATCTTTCACCACATGGTTTCTCATGATTCTATTGCATCTCGACGCACATTTAGATGTCCGATGCTCATCAGGTCTGTCTTCATGTAAGAGCTATTTTTGCCTACATCAAACAAAGGTTCGGGCTTCTGGACCCTACTCTGGTGAAGCGGCCATTAGGGTTGGTGTTGTGGTCCCGGTCCCTGCCGTCTGCCTGCCTGGCACCACAGCCATTACCTCCGTGTTTGCATGTTATTGTTCCAATTTTCCAGCCACTGAGCAGCAAACAACCTGAAACAGCGGAGTTACTCATTAACAGCCTTATCTGGTCAAATCTCCTTGCCTTTCACCACCCGATCTGTCACCTGCCAGGTAGCCGGTTAGTGTGTGTGTGTGGACATACATGCATATGTGTGCACATGTGTTTTTAGAGATGATTGCGTCAGCTCCCATGTGACCTGGAGATGGAATGTGTGCGTGAGAGCGGTGAGGACCGGAAGAAGGGCCGCAGAGTCGCATCCCATTATTAAATCTTCCTTCTGGGAACATCGTCACGTTTTAATCACATATACATTGTCCGTCCACGAGCCTGAGAAAGTTTTACAGCCTTCACCTTTCATCAAATTGTGACTGAAAGAATGGCAGTGTACTGTACTGTGTGTGTGTGTGTGTACAGGTATTGTTTGTGTCCTGTGTGCACACACACACGCACACAGATATACACATTGTGTGGCGCTATCAGAGTAAAGGCCCAGGGTCAGCTTCACCGCGGTGATAAACTCCAGTAACCGCTGACTCAGGACATGCCTGTGAGGTTTGAACAACGCGGCGCTCCTCCATTGTCTGACAGTCACACGTCTTCGTTTTGTTTTTCTTAGAATCTTTCCCACAGGGCGTCGACTTCGACTCTCGTCTTCAGATGTGAGACGCTGCCGAATCGGTGTCCTCAGTGCCTACCCTTTGCGACCCTAAAACCTCATGACCAGAAACGTCTTCCTGAAGGCGGCGCTGTAAAATTCATCCCTGGGGACGCAACGCTATCGCTTTCCATCCAATAATGACATATTTGACACTAAAGTGGGAGACCGAGCGACCAACACACCTGCAGCACACCTGCCCTCCCTAAAACTTATCTCAGTGGACACAGTAAGAGGATTTATGCTTTGGCTACCTGCCCCCTGCCCTTCTCCCCTCCACCCTCCGTCCATCTTCCCCTCGGCTCGTTGTCCACATGTCTCCTGGGTTTTAGCACGAACACCCGCAGCTCTTATCTCTTTGCTCAAATGCTCCAGTAAGCTAATTACACACAGACGCACACACACATCCAACTAAACTCAAGCTATTTATTGATTGGGATACTTGTGACTTCTGCAAATACACCCCCCTCCCCCTCCTCCTCCTCTTCCCTCCATCCCTCTCCCTCTCCCCGGCCCACTGAGGCTTTGGTGGGTCTCCAGTCAGCACATTTGGGGTAATGAATAGAGGGATTAGGATATTCTTAGCTCAAGACGTTTCACATTCAGCCATCGTTGGCCAATAACGTAATGAATACAATAAATATTCAGCCGCGAATCTCATTTTTCCATCTCTCAAACAACAGTGATGCGCTTCATTTCCCAGAAGCTATTACCTAGTGATCATTTTATCAGATCCCTTCATCCTGCTGTCGATGACGCCATCAGAGGCTTCTGATTTAATCAAGCAAACAATGCCAGGAGGCTGGATTCAATCAGCGTGCTGGGAACCTAAACTATTAACACCATCAGGTCCGAAAGGGGTCATTATGTTTGACCATAAAGACTTATTGATGTATTGATCAGTCAAGAATGCTGATATCTGGTCACAAGAAGACAACAGTCATTGTTTCAAAGGACACCTGTTAAAATAACTCCTTTATTTTGAGTTGATGTCACTGTGATCAAGTAGGAACCTCCGTCATATCAGCAGTTCCTTCACGGGTAATATCTACCTTATCAGAGGGAATTATGACAACTATGATAACCATATAATTTAATACAGTGGTTCCCCATCACAGATTATTTTATTTGAACAATCTCAGGTGCCACAAAATCTTCCGAAAGAAGCAAAGAGCCTCTGGACACGTCCAAAGAGTTAAATCGTCGAGCCAAACAGAAGTCATGCATGTGGTTTATTAGTGACATGTGGTGGGAGTGACCATCCCGCAGTAGAGGGAAGCTTTGAGCATCGTATTAAACTTAAAAACACCGAAAATACTTGCTGACAACAAATGTTCCGGGTGTTATCAACGGTCAAGCACGTGCACTGTGAGTGAGCGCTGTGTGTGTGTGTGTGTGTGTGTGTGTGTGTGTGTACACCGTCCTGCTTCACTGACCAAGTACATTCAGGATCATTTTACAGCGCGGAAACAAAGCTTTTTCAGTGACTTAAATTATGCAGAGACAAAGACAAGAATCTGGGTCAGAGGAGGTCAGCAGCTCCGCAGCAGGGAAGTGGCACACAGGCATGAACGCAGTGTTTTTTGGTGAAGTCAGAGTGTGTCGAGGTGATTCAGGTGACCTTGTTGTTGCGCCCGCTCAGCAGAGAACAACACTGGCTCAGTTTTTGCAGAGATTAGTCGCCGAGGTTATGTAACGCTGGCGTTTTTTGTCCGACGGCGACTATCGCGGGCCAACTGTTGTTCAGGAAGCGCCGGGGTTTCTCAGGTGAAGCTGCGGTTTCCTATATGAGATTGCAGGAAATGCGGATGGAGCAACATGTGTTGGACTTCAGGGCCACTGCGAGCATCTGGGCCGCCGCAGCGTCCTTGAGCACAATACTGGATCCATTCGTGACGGCTGCAGGCGACAGATGGACTTTCAGTGCTTGACCTCTACCGTCGTGATCTTATTCTGCAGGATAGAAAATGACCAAAGTAGGCCGTACATGCGTATGAATAATAAATAAACTCTCACGTTTACAGTTCTTTTATGATGAGTCATTGTTTTAAGTGTTGATCCATTTCTTATCTGGTATTATCATCATAAAGTTTGAAAAAACTGCATCATTTGTGTGTAGTTTCTTTACATGAGCCTGTTTAGCTTTCTTTCTGTTTGTTCTCTCAGAATGAGGAAATAAAGTATCCTCTTTTGCTGCATATCATTATTTAAAGGGACAGTGTGGCACTCAGGCTGTTCGAGGAAGTCAGAGGACAATTATTTTCAACCGGTTAACCTTCTCATAATTCAACATGCACTTAGGATTTAGCATTTGTTGTTTACCGAATGGATGAAAGTCACAAAATTTCCTTGGAAGGAATATTGACGGAGACGTTTGAGGATCTTCTGCCCAGAGCAAACATTTGCATGCAGACAATATTGAACCACGGCGGAGCCACAATATCAGATTGAACTCAGGCTATATATATATAGCTGTAATAAATGTTTTATTAAAAAAACTCTTGACTGCATGCATGGCCACGCCTTGAGCTGAAGGTTTGATTTTGGAGGGGAAACAACCTCCACCATCAGCATGAGGCCAGGGCAGACGGGATAGACACACACCAGCAGTCTTGCATCACACAGACTGACATCTTAGTGAAAGGCTAAATATAGACTTCTGCTGCACCTTGAATAATAAGTGGGAGTGAGCTCTGCTGGTGTGTGAGTGAGGCGGAGAGAGGAAGTGTTGAGAGAAAGTGAAGCACGGCACTGTCCCGCGAGCCAAGTGTGTGTTTTGTTTTGTCGTGCACAAGCTGCC